>NC_079890.1:13624549-13757325 GCF_024868665.1 Triplophysa rosa | reverse complement strand
AGAGAGAGAGAGAGAGAGAGAGAGAGAGAGAGAGAGAGAGAGAGAGAGAGAGAGAGAGAGATGGGAAAATCAATCAAGGTCTCAATTTAATTTGGGAAGGGTAAAGAGGGGCTAAATAAAGGTGCATTTATCAAGGCAGATAGAAGACATAACAGAGAGGTGGGGAGGAGTACTGTAAACGCCAGACATTATTTTTAAAAGGTTTAAAAAAAACACGACCGGCCTTGTGTGAGTTTGGAAGTACATCAATGCAAAGTGCAAGCATTTTGGTCACACTAAACCCACTTCACTCAGGTTTTCACTTTTATAAGTAAACAATCATACTGTATTTGGAATAGCAATACAACCATAACACGCGTAATACTATTTGTGAGATACTTGTGTTCATGTATACTGTGCACAATATATGAATTTTCTGCATGCAAACAATACCTGGATGCATTTTACATTTAAATGTGCAGTACTGCTGTTCAATAACAGTATCCCACAATGCAATGCGCTCAAATTGACCTTCCATGACTTATAAAGGTCCACTGAAGTGCCTTGAGCTCGGTTCGATAAGTTGATGTAATTTTGACTGAAAAATAAATTTAAAGCGCAACATATTGAGTGGCTTCTCCCACTTTTAAAATAGCCAATAGTATTTAGCTTGACTCACAGCCTGTAATCGGATGCAAAGCTAAAGTGCAGGATGGTGTCATAAAAATCATTGATCCATATTGGTCGATATGTGAGACTGCAAATTTGAATGCTTATTAGGGTTGGGGGATGTTGACCAAATTAGCATCGGACAATGGCTAGTGAAACATCGCGATGGACGATGACATCGCCCTGCGGCGTTTTAAAGTGAGGCGCATCTGGCACGAGCTGCGCAGACACACATCTTTATACAACGTGATCTGGGCAGTTATCAATTCAGGCATCTGTACAGCGTGAGCTTCACAGTTATAAAGTGAGGCTTGATTGTGTTCTTATTCTGATGTTATATTCATTGAAAGAGTTATAAAGTGAGGCGCGTTGTACAAAGAAGACGCACCTCACTTTATAACTCTTTTAATGCTGCGCAGACACACGTCTTCTTTATACAGTTATAAAGTCAGGCGGGTCTGCGCAAACTGGCCTTGTTCATATTTGTTTACAACGCGCAGGCCGCAGGCACAGAGCAGCGAGAGTCACGTGACGAAAGTGAAACATTTGTTGGAATCACGATGCCAGCTCAACATCGTCATGTGTATCAGCCATCGGTGATGGACGATGGCATCGTCTATCGGCCCAACTCTAATGCTTATATCTTCGAAATGCAAACTCTGTCAATGTTTTCGAGAGCACTAGTACATAGATAACCACAGAGCTAACATATTCATACTAAAAGCCAAAAAACATTTTTGATATCATGGGGACTTTAACCTCTTTTCTGATTACCGATTAGATTGCCAAGGATTAAGACCAATTGAATCATGATAATAGACTTTATACACACATTAGCTCTGATTGTTGTTTATAGACTAGAGGCAAGAATCACCACGAATATGGACTTTTGCTGCTTGGTCGAAAATATTCCACAGCTCTTTTTGTATTTAGATTGTAAAACAAATTGTTCCCTAAAATCTCAAAGTTCATTTTGCCTAAATGGTACTCAACCTAATTTTTCGCGATGGAAATTAATGTGAAAAAATACTAACAATAACATTTTTCGGTCTGAGAATATTGATTTAATATTATGATGTAAATATACTTAGAAATGTTGACCACCCATTTGAAACCGTGATCTTTGTTTCCTATATTACTGACTGTCAATTTTCCGCACAGCCAGAAGCTAAACCCAAGACTTAATACCAAAATCACCCACTGAATTCAGTCTATTGTTTTGGCAGATTACAGTGTGCGTGTCAGGGATTGTGCGCTTTCAATGAGCAACAGCCAAATAGACATGCACTCGCTGATAAACATTAAAACAAACACACACTATTAACTCATATGAGGTACGTGAGGTCATTTGGATCAGACTGGCATGTTAATATGGGTCATGACCAAACAGGCTAATTCGACTGGAATGTCAGAGTCTCAAAAACGACATTGTTCACTACTCCAGTTCTTGGTGGCCCAGCCACAGATATAAACTCTATAAAATCATGTGATCAACATATTTGAGGCATAACTGGTTTCATAAAAATATGTTGTTTTAGGTCTGTTTGCGCCATTTAAAGCAACACTTTGTAGTTTTTCGACCTGAAAATAATGTCTCTAAAATTATTTCAGTGGTAGAAAAACTCTTGACTGGATGAATTCTACTCCCGCTGCTACCTGAGCAGCCTCATAGCGGCTACACATAGGGCTGGGCGATATGCGATTCATGTAATTATACATGTCTAAATCGATTCTGAAATCGATTCTGTCTTTTATGCACAGCTCTTCCATGAACTACAGCTCTTTGATCCAAAATCACTACGATTTAGTAGTTTATAACGTGCTTTTTAAAAAGCAACAATCATCAAACATCATCATTATAAATATACTTTATCATGAAAATACCTTAAAAAGTTTGAAGAACAGCGATAGACTATGACCATTGTAATTTCCTGGAACTAATTGTTCTTCTTCGGTTTCCCATATTTGGAGTTTCTGCGCAAGAGCGCCCTCTGGGAGCTTTCGGATGTGGCAGCATTTAACCGTAATTCATTGAGAAACTCAGGGCATAAGAATCGCACGATATATCGCCCAGCCCTAGCTACACATTGTAATTTCTGTGTTCGAGTCGGTACACAAAGCCCCGCCCATCCCCTGCCTGCTGAAGAGTGCAAAATGGTTTCCAAACGACGTTTCTGCATTCGCTTATACAGCGACGATTGCGCTTATCAACCACATGGGGGAACCTGTGAGCAAATGTTTCATAGTGCTGCTTTAATATTGCACTTTCTGTCTAGGCAAGATCAGTTTTCTGTTATTTTTAAAGGGATACTCCACCCAAAGATTCTGTCAGGAATTACCCCCAAGTTGTTCCAAACCAGCATCAATTTCTTTGGAGATATTTGGAAAAATGTTAGCAACTGATATTTCTGGGACATCACTGACTACCATAGTAGGGAAAATTAAAATGATAGTCAAAGGTACCCTAGAACGGTTTTCTTACGGTATAACTTGTCCTACTATGGTAGTCAATGATGTCCCAGAAATGTCAGTTGCTAACATTTTTCCAAATATCTGTGTTCATAAGAACAAAGAAATTTATACAGGTTTGGAACAACTCGAGGGTGAATGATGACGATGATTTTATTCATGATTTTTGGGTGGAGTACCCCTTTAATCTGCTTCTTAAACATTTAGGCCCAGTTTCACAGACAAGGCTTAAAGCTAATCCCAGACTAAAATAAATGCGTGACCTGTATTGACTGAATATAACTTGCCCAGAAATATCTTAAAATATATCATTGACATTGTTTTGTCTCAAGATGCACACCAGTAATGTATTCTTCTAAGGCATTTTATAAAAGCGACATAAATATTTGAAGGCATAGTCCTTGCTTAAGCTAAGCCATGTCTGTGAAACTGGGCCTTAGTCTCATGGGTGCCACTTAAAGCTACAATTTGTAAAAACCGCCGCTAGAGGGCGCACAATCAAAACAACAACAATGGCGTAGCTTGATGACGCTGTGAAGCAGCATGGAATGATGGGAATGATAAATCATGTTAGCGGATGAGGTAAAGTATTACATTTTATAAATGTTGCGTATAATTGTGGTCCATAAATAAGTGACTGCTCGAAACAAGCTAGTGGCTTGCTAGATACTACTTCCACATTTGTCCACGACACTGTTGTCATGCGGTTTCTATGTCATGAAAGGCGGTAACAAAGGTTAACGCGGACATGACGCCATTGACAGGCGACTGCACAGCCCCGTGTCACTGTTTAGAATGGCAATTTTTCACGATTTACAAGTAGTTGGAAACATATGAGATATTGTAAGTTCTCAGCTGAACAAAATATATCACACTGGCCTAGTGGTTTTTGGATATTTTACTGCAAAATTGTTACAAGCTGTACCTTCAAAGTTATTAAGGAAGCTCCATCAGGCCACGCAAATGCTAATGTGAGAAATCAGGTTGCAAAAGAAGCTGACAACACAGTGCACGGCTGACTGCTGACTGAGAAAGATCGACTTCAGCTTTCAGGATCCGAAGCAGATCGTGCGTCACAGGCTGCGTGTGCACCGGTGATTGTGATCAAGTGTGACACTGAGCCAGAAAGCTAACGTTCAGAGTGTGTGAAGCATCTGGAGGTGAAGAAGAAAAATCACAAGAATGGAATGAAGAAATGAAGAGAGAGAAGGAATAAAATCCCAGATGACAGTTTTAGCATTTACACATTGAATCAGCTATTGATTCTGTGACAGTCTGGACTGGTGCAAGTGTAAGACCGGTGAAAGAGAATAAGCAATTAATCAATTATTGGTGACATTATACCATTACATGATAAATGGAAGTGGATCAGAAAATACTGCCTTTCAATTCAAAAGCTTGTGGAACGAAGTGTCCTCTAATATATTTTAGTCCTCTTTCTCTCAAAATAATTACTACCGTACATATACACTCACCTAAAGGATTATTAGGAACACCATACTAATACGGTGTTTGACCCCCTTTCGCCTTCAGAACTGCCTTAATTCTACGTGGCATTGATTCAACAAGGTGCTGAAAGCATTCTTTAGAAATGTTGGCCCATATTGATAGGATAGCATCTTGCAGTTGATGGAGATTTGTGGGATGCACATCCAGGGCACGAAGCTCCCGTTCCACCACATCCCAAAGATGTTCTATCGGGTTGAGATCTGGTGACTGTGGGGGCCATTCTAGTACAGTGAACTCATTGTCATGTTCAAGAAACCAATTTGAAATGATTCGAGCTTTGTGACATGGTGCATTATCCTGCTGGAAGTAGCCATTAGAGGATGGGTACATGGTGGTCATAAAGGGATGGACATGGTCAGAAACAATGCTCAGGTAGGCCGTGGCATTTAAACGATGCCCAATTGGCACTAAGGGGCCTAAAGTGTGCCAAGAAAACATCCCCCACACCATTACACCACCACCACCAGCCTGCACAGTGGTAACAAGGCATGATGGATCCATGTTCTCATTCTGTTTACGCCAAATTCTGACTCTACCATTTGAATGTCTCAACAGAAATCGAGACTCATCAGACCAGGCAACATTTTTCCAGTCTTCAACTGTCCAATTTTGGTGAGCTCGTGCAAATTGTAGCCTCTTTTTCCTATTTGTAGTGGAGATGAGTGGTACCCGGTGGGGTCTTCTGCTGTTGTAGCCCATCTGCCTCAAGGTTGTGCGTGTTGTGGCTTCACAAATGCTTTGCTGCATACCTCGGTTGTAACGAGTGGTTATTTCAGTCAAAGTTGCTCTTCTATCAGCTTGAATCAGTCGGCCCATTCTCCTCTGACCTCTAGCATCAACAAGGCATTTTCGCCCACAGGACTGCCGCATACTGGATGTTTTTCCCTTTTCACATTCTTTGTAAACCCTAGAAATGGTTGTGCGTGAAAATCCCAGTAACTGAGCAGATTGTGAAATACTCAGACCGGCCCGTCTGGCACCAACAACCATGCCACGCTCAAAATTGCTTAAATCACCTTTCTTTCCCATTCTGACATTCAGTTTGGAGTTCAGGAGATTGTCTTGACCAGGACCACACCCCTAAATGCATTGAAGCAACTGCCATGTGATTGGTTGATTAGATAATTGCATTAATGAGAAATTGAACAGGTGTTCCTAATAATCCTTTAGGTGAGTGTATAGGGTCACTTCATCGTTATTTCTATTTTTTCCACATTTTAGAATAAATGTAAAGATATTTAAATAATGCAAATGAATCATGCAAACCACAGTGTTTTCAACGAATAAGAGGATCCCGGTCATTTGCAAATTTACAAATGAGGCCTTGTTCTTTTTCTGAGTCTATTTAACATCTAAACTCGTCTGTGTTTCAAATACAATCAGAAAGACGTGAAAGAAACTGAGACATCCTCTTTATCAACCAGAAACACCTTTCAATGAAACTGCAGGAAACAGGAAAACCACCATATATATATATATAAATGACAAGAGTTGAAAACTGATGAACAGTAATAATATACAATGGTGAACCTTTACAATGATTTAAAGCAACAGACACATTGAATTGAATTTAACGTCAATTGAGTCCTGAGAAAACTAAATGGTTCCTGCTTGTCTGAGTGATTCAAAGTTCAGCTTTACCCGACTTGTAGTTGTAACTACTGCTAAATGTCAAAAAGGTTACAAATACTTGTGTAATTTAATGCAAACATGTTAAAAGTTAACGCAAAAAGTGGCTGTATGTTTCCTCTGAAAACTATTACAAGGAATTTATATGTAAGGAAGTAAACAGGATATGTAGTGGAGTGCTGAAAATCAAAAGGAGGGGTGAGAACACGGCACTTGTCAGAATTGCTGTGATGTGTGCAACTACAGTGTTTAGAGAAGTCTATAAAAAAAGCGAGCAACTTCACATTCATTTTATCAACATGGCATTAATGAGTGTACTTGCTCTACACTACGGTTCACATTATTACTCTACTGAATTTTATTCCTGGTTTGTTTTTAATTTTATGACGTTTGTAAAATGTTAAAGATTTTAGGTTGGCAATGCAAGGAAATTATGAATCATGTATTCAGATATTATGTAAAAACTATTCTTCACACTTGAAAGGGAAGGTCAGGACAGGTTGAGCACTGTACATTGTGGACTAAAGCATTCTGTATGATTTAAAAATGTGTTGTATTGTGCACATTTTGACTGATTTTATTAGGACATTTAGGTATTGTAATTGTATAGACCAAATCAAATGTACTAAATCAAATGTACTATTTACCGCAGAAGAAATATGGTCCAACCAAGATTTTTGGAAGTCAAAAAACACAACTGCTATTGGATCTTTCGATATGTTTACCTCATCTCTTCACTTAAGTGAAATTTGTAAAACCTCTCTTTTCAAATGTCACTTCTTCTATAAAGAGACTAAAAACTTCATAAAGAAAGTTTACAAAAACAAGTGGGTGGAAAATCTGCATTTTTATGTCAGCATATCTTTACGGTCATTTCACAAACAAATTCAGAGCATGCAAGTAAACTAACAAAAGAAATGTACCAGCTGAAAAGACATTCATCTCCTCAGAGTTTTAATTCCATCAGGAATCTCAAAATAACTGAGTCACAAATATTCAGGTAGTCTTTGCAAAATGGTGACGCTTTAACAAATAGTGAGCAAAAGTGTGCCACGCCATGCTAAGATCGTTCAACCTCACACCTCGAACCACAACCTGTGTGAAAGGTAACGCTCGCTCTGCGCACGTTCACACAGCGTGGTTTATAGCTGTACACAACTGACTCGATGAGGAAATACTGGCTATCAGACTTGATGATACCTGTTGACCATGACCATCAAGTGATCACTTGACCTTGAAATCTGAAAGTTGAACGAGTCTCACTTTTGATGATAAGTGTGGGAACTGTGTAAGAGCACAAACCCTGATAATAAACCCATTCGTTTCCCATTCATTGACGAGACTATGACGGCCCACCATAGTCTCCTTTGTTCTGCCACAGTCTTAAAACGAGTCGATATTTTTTTCTTATAACGCCACAAATAATTATTTGAATTTTGTTGAGTTCTCCACCATTGTTTTGTTGCTGTGCCACTGTTAACAGCTAGACGAAATGCGTTCCTCTCTCTGTTGCTTCAGCGCAATGTGGGCCGCACACACACAAACACATACTGTACGTACAAACGCACGCTCGCTACCTACTGTTTCAGATTTCGCGGTTGAGACGTAGACACACAAACTGGCCAGGATTTGAGACGTCGCCAAGCCATACTGAATACAACATCGTTTGAGGTATAAGTAAAATCGAACTAATGTTTCAATATTCACTGCAGTTTTCCACCAGCACAAACATGATTTTATCAGTGTATGACTGAGCAAACAGATAGCATTACCTCATGGCGTTAGCATCATTATGTTCAGCTTCCATATTATTTCCAGATAAATAGCAGTCTGCATATAGTCCCCTTTGACAAACACCATTTCTGTCGTTTAAATTAGCAGGGTGTCTACACAATGGAGCTCAAGTCGAGTACGACTGAAGCCCGTCGTGTTTTTTGTACCTCCGCATTACACAGGCTGTTGCAGCAATTAAAACAGTTCAGTTTTGTTTTTAATGGCAAATTATTCTTATTTCGTTTAATTTCGTTATTAACTTTTTTTAAAATGTTTGCGTTTTTTTGTGGCTCAGGTGCAGAACGCATAGTTTGATTGCAAACTGCGCTGGAACACGAATTTGAATTATGATGTTAATGACACTTTTTAAACCGTTATATTTAAAATAGTTTAGAATTAATAAATAGTTAAAAAGTATTCAAATAGTTTTGTTTTTAATGGTAAAAAAGTTACTTCGTTTCGTTTCTTTATTAGGATAGTTTAGAAAAATGTTTTGAGTATTTTTGTTTGTTGCTCAGGCACAGAACACAGTTTGATTGCCAACCACGCCAATTTTAATGATTTGAATGCATGATGGGCATGACTTGAGTCTGCTTAATTTCCCCCTTTAGCTTCGGCTGTCCCTGTAAGAAAAACAATCGCCACAGGATTACATTCTGCCCTGTGTCACCGTGTCCCAAACTTGTCAATATATTTGGTTAGTCGGACATCAAGCAGCGCTGCTCAGACCGATCGCCGTGTACCGCAGGAGAAAGCGGCTGTCATTAATTGCTCTCGTGTTACTTTGATATAAACTAATAGGTCTGCGCAACACGTGAATAAAGTTGAAAACATAATAAATCACAAACTTAACATTACTCTGTTATGCTGAGAGAGTGTGCGCTTTTCTTACAGGTTAACTAACTCTAAACCAGTGGTTCTCAAACTGGGAGACCCCAAGATGGATCCAGGGCGGCCACAGATTTTGTGGCATTATATGAAATATAGACATTTATCATACATTTTATATAATCAAACATCAGAAAAATAAGACAACCAACCAAAAGTATTGATGTCCCAGGATTGTACAACAGAATTAGTTTTTGGTTTAATTAAATGATAAGTTTAAGATAATTCATTTTTATAAGGGGGGCCGCAAAGCGATGCACTCTACACAAAGGGGGCCGCACAACGGAAACGTTTGAGAACCACTGCTCTAAACAGTCGCCGCATCAAGGGCTGTGACAACCGCACCACCGCGATGGTAAAGTGCCATGAGGGTGGTAATGCACGTCAGTGTAACAAATATAGGTGTAATAAATATGAGAGTTGCGATAACGATTGCTAGTTGTAGCCTTTCAGTTGTGGATCGTTTTATTTAAAATATTTACATTAACAGAAATTATTGGCATACGTTTCCGTTGGTGCGTTCGAACGCAGGCCTGCATGGCAAAACCCAGGTTATTCTGCCAGTTCTGCAATGATTACAATGAGGGCAGTTTGTAATTCCCCTTTTTGTCGAGATGGTAGCATCCAATCATCTCCATTAATCAGAACGTGATCGTAGGGACGCGTACGTTTCCAATTCATTAGGCTACTCATAAACGCCTCGTCCAATCAGGAAAACCCATGCGGGATCAGCGGAGACTCGCGGTGCGGAGCCAGGGGCGTGTATAAACAAGGCGACTTGACGGCCCGTCACTGTTGCTAATTAGTTTCGCCATAGTTTCAAAACGAACTGAAGATCTTATTGCACTTTTTATAAGAACACAGTGATCTCTAACGTTGTTTGTAGATCCGATTCTGCAAAGCATGCATCTGTCAACCCGGTCTCATCAATCTGCGTATAACACGAGTTTACGCTTTCCGATTGCGTGTAATCAGACACTCTCGTTGCATGCTCTCATACACACACAGGCGCGCACAAACCAGTGGTGCAGTGTTTACAGACTTATTTCCTTCAGAGAGCGATAGGATAGCGACTGGCATCATTTTGGATGAACCTTAACTTTCAGTGAGTGGAAAAATGTCTCTACCTGCGTCTTCTCCGTTCATGACCTAACAGCAGCATAAAGTTATTTGTAAGTGAGTGAATGAATGATTACAAAACAGCGTGTACAACAAGCACGTGTCATTGTTACTGACTGGACATGAACATTTGTCTGTAATTAGTATTTTATGTCTGACAACAGAAACATTAAATATGTAAATGACGTCGGCTTTATTGGATATTAAAATACAGTAAATTCAAAGATGACGTCACAAACGTGCTAATTTGCACGTAATGTCACCTTGCACCATAGTGACGGGTAAAAAAAGATTATGACGGATTTTTACGAACCTTTCCGTCAAAATGACGGACAATGAAAAAGTCTAGCGCAACCTCTGCTCCTGTGCACATCTTCTGAACGCGCATTTATTGCAGCTGCACATTTTAATCTGGAACATTTTAATCTGGAAAATGTCAACATGTAAATTTTCCACCAACGAGTAGGAAAAAGTAATGTTTTTATGGCAATCTGTATAGGAAAGCCAGGGTAGTTTAAACAGTTTGTTTCAAATGGAATTGTTAAAGGGGTCATATGGCGGAAATACGTGTTTTTCTGTGTCTTTGGTGTGTTATAAATTGCCCATGCATGTATTAGACACGTAAAATTGCTAAAATGAAAGTGTCGGAACAAAAGATGCATTCTATCTAAAAGCGAATGCGAACCCAGACCTGCCTGCAACACCTCGTGTAACCACACCCCGACAAATGTACGTCACTTCGTAACATGATTTGATTTAAGACCGCCCAAATCTAAACATGAACCTGGGAGAGATCAAGGCCGGCAGTGCACGAAAGCTTTGGTCAAAAAGTGGTGGCCATTCCAACCATTAAAACTTTGCTGGCGCTTCAGATTCGCAACCTGTAAGTATATTTTTATTGTAAAAGACTTTGTTACGGACTAACGCGAGTTGAGTTTGTCGTGTGTTTGTGATCTGCAAATGCAGACACGCGCGCAACGTGAAAAAAGACAACATAAGTCCTAATAATCAGTAATAACGTTCCCACTAGAGGCAACAAATGTCGTGTTTATAATGTCTTTTTATATTTAGTATTTATTTTGGGTTTATTGTCTTTGTTGAGTCGCGACGAGACGTAGCGTAACACTGGTTGATCAAGAAGGGCCAAAGCGCTTGCGTTATTTATACCATTCCCTGCTGTAATGTGAGCTTGTTTCTATCTCACACAAACTCTGTATGATGTATATGGTTGTTTGTTTATAGTCTTCATAACATCGTATATAAAAGGTAAAACAGTTAGCTATAGTTTATAACTATTTAACATCATTTTTTTAATAAAACCTTACCAACCCTTTACATCCTGCTCAAGTTGCGCTGGCAAAGTTGATGTATCGGCTTGATCATCCTCCTTTTCCGTATCAGATTCGGGCTCGAATTGATATAAGGAAGTACCGATGACATTTTATCACCTGTCAGTACAATTGCGTGGGAACATGATGTTCCGAATATGGTAAGAGGCGTTACATTTCCGTGAAACACTTGCAGTATTCGACCAATCACTACGCACTGGTTAACTGGCCAATCATAGCACACCTCGCTTTTCAGAGCGATGAGCTTTGTAAAAAATCAGCGCGTTTCAGAGAGGCGGGGCAAAGAGGAGATACAAACATGCACGGTATGTGGAAAATACAGCGTTTTTGAACCTTAAATCGTGTATACACATTGCATTCCATCTAAAACAAAGGATAATATTAGTTTTAGCCCTGTCATATGACCCCTTCAAGTGTTAATACATGACTGACTGAAGTTGTCACTGCAACAAGAGCTTTTTAATTTAATATTAGATAGTGTTATATATAAAGTGACACTGCCATGCGGGGGAGTGGGACAATGGCACTGTGAAAAAAGCCTGATGCCAGCCCGCGTTTTAATATATGGTAAATTAGTTCAACTGTTAAACACTTTTTTTGCTTCATTTTTTGATGGCTCATGCTCTACATGTTTTGACTGTTTGTCAAAACATGTCCCATTTTACCATGTGTTGTGCCCTATTATCCCCATTTATATCTATGGAGCCAATGATTAAATAACTACTACAGCTATTGTATTCTTATAGATTGAGTCATTTAATTTTTGCTCTTAAAATTTACCAGATTGCAGCATTTACCTTTAAAATGCAACATTTTCTTACGGGGGAGCATGCCTCTGGACCCCCCAAGAGGAAAATAAGTTTAGCCCCCATTGTCTCACAAAAGTATGTGGGAAACACTTAATATATTTAGTACTATCACCATAATCAAACATTTAGATCCGAAAATTACACGAATCAGTGTGCGGAATTGAACTCTGACCCGACAGGAAAACAGTTTGCAGCTTTAATACAGGAACTAAACATCTGACAGCTCAGCAAAACCTCTACTACAGTACAAAGGAATCTGAAACATGAAAACAGTTTGAAAAAACACAGTCAGGAAAGAAAATAAACTAGTCAACAGAAAAATGAAGTTTAAAAAGAACTAAAGGCAAAGGGAAAAAAGAGAAAAGAGGAGATGAGTGGAGTCAGATCTCTTGCCTAATCATGTGGTGGTCACACTTCCTTCATTCTGTCTGTGTGTTTCCTGTTCCTATTGTGTAGGTGTGAGAGAGCAGTAAAGGGTTTAAGTGATGGGCTGTAAGCAGACACACATACACACATGCAAGCAGCAGGCATGTGATCAGCCAAGGACAAAAAAGAAGGAAGACTGCAGACACCCTCACCCAACCCCAACCCCCCCCAAAAAGTCTTTAATGTTACAAATTAAATGTTACAAATTAAATGTTACATGATAAAAACAGGCAACTGTTTGCCAAAAATAGCTATTTCACTTAGCAACACAAAAACAAACTATTATAATTACCCAATTCTGACTGGCAATTTTGGATATATCTGTTCAAATGTTTATTAGTTTAACAGTCACCTAAACAATATTTAATAAAATAGGTTGATGCTTTGTGCAAATATATTATGCTAATGTCAAATAAGATGACATTAACAAATGGCACCCCTTGAGTAGTTTATATTAGGCCAACTTTTAATTTTATTGTAATCAGCAATAATTAATTAAAGGGGGATTTAAAGGCGGGATCAGCGATTTCCGAATTACGCTTGTTTAGACAAGTCGGGCCGAGTACCAAAACAACCTTGTAGTCAATCAGCTGTAAGGTGCACAGGACGGACATTAGTCAAGCCGAGCGCTGACGAAAGCGAAAGATAGGGGTAGGAGTGTGTTTGTTTTGGTGAACATCAACAATAGCTAAGAGAAATCGGACACCCTGCCTTAAACTTGGTTTCTTGCATTCTGACTTCTTTACAATGTTAAACGTGCTGGCTTTTCATGCTTAACATGGTCAACTTGTCAAAAAACGTGCTCAATACATTCCCCCAGCACTCCAACTTGTTTCGGAAAGTTTTTTACAAGTCTGGATCCCTGTTTCGTAACCCTGTTTGAGTACTTTATAATATTAACTGCGTTAGACAGCAGAGACACGTTAGGACCCACGGTACTATGTCTTTTAGCAGATATACTCATAGACATCTATGGAGATACTTTCCAACAGAGAGACGTTGGAGAGAAAGATAGTCTAAAAATCACCCCCGAGGAGGTTGCTTTGATTCGGATCAGTATGTGACCAAGATATGTTGTTGTTGTAATATTAGCTTTGTGACAGAGCAGTTTTGAGTGTCATTGTTTATCTGGAACCACTTTAATATTGTACTCGTCCAGATACTGGAGAGAGAGAGCGCGTTGGAGCTGAAACTGGAGAGCGAGCAAGAGTGCGTTTTATTCTTTTACTCGATGATGAATAAACTTTCAGTTAATCCGCGGGTCAGATGCGTTCCGCACCGGAGAGCACGATCCGTACGGATCACGGATAATCCCGCGATCCGTTTCACCATGATACCGCAGCGGAAAGGAAGGGGAAACGCGCGTTGTTGAGTTGTTTGTCCGTTTAGGGCTGCTGTACAAAACATGGCGGCGAACTCAATGTATGTAGGGCCGCTCTGTATGTAGATATAAATAACTTATTCTAAGGTATTACAACCTTAATGGTTCATTACGTAAGGTCTTTATACACCTCTGAAGAAATAGTTTTGTATATTATATTGCATTTCTGTCAATAGATCCTCCTAAAAATGCCGTATTGTTCCTTTAAAGTGTTCCCACACACCTGAGGTCTTCTGCATTTTTGTCTTCTCTTCCAGATTAACTCATGACGTTCATGACGTTTACTCATGGCGATTCATATTCAAGCGCGAATGAGAACTGCTTCCAGAAAAAAAAGAATATTCAAATCTCAAAATCGAATGCCAACCCACCGAACAAATATTCAAATAATCTAATATTCTGGTCCACCCCTACTAAACAATCTTCAAAGATACAACGTACTCAATATTAATATAAGATAGGCAGAAACTACGTGTGATACCTGATCTTTAAACAATAATTGAACACAAAGTAAAGAATACCGCGGCCTCAAGAGACTTTTGTCCGCATTAAAGCTACAGTTTGTAAAAAAACACCACTAGAGGGTGCACGATCAAAACAACGCCGTAGCTTGATGACGCTGTGAAGGAGCGTGGAATGATGGGATCTGTTGTCTTCAACTCCACCGATGATGTGTTTTTTTATTTTTTTATTTTTACTTTTTTAACTTTAGTACCATTCAATCTATTTCTATGTTCTATGCTGATGATATTGAACATACTATTTGCACCCTGTATGCATGAACATTCGCGTTCACGAGAGCACTTCGACGTATGCGCATTCGGTGTGGTCAGACGGCGGCGTTCTGACTGACAACCCGGAAGCGCAACTAAGTTAACAAGCAGACACATGCTGTATATAAGCTGATCTTCGCAAAATGTCTGATGATTTCAATATTGAGGAAGACTTGCACTTCGTGAACGCGCACCATAGACTGACAAGACAGGAGAATATATCCATTAAAGTAGTTATTTTGGTTTGTTTTTCGCACAAAGTATTGTCGTCGCTTCTAAAAAAATTAATTGAGCCACTATGAGCGGATGGACCCATTTAACAATGTCTTTAGTACTTTTCTGGACCTTGACAACAACTATAACCATGATGTCTATGAGGAGGCCTGGAAATCTCTCGGATGTCACTTAAAATATCTTTATTTGTGTTCCGAAGAAGCCGGGAGGTCTTAAAACATGTTGAAAAAATAACACAATTTTTATTTTGAGATGAACTTTTCCTTTAAAGTCACTTGGTTCACAGAAAGAGAGAGAGAGACAGACATGTTTTGGACCCAGCTTTATCTTAGATTAGTTACATCTACCACCTGTCAAAACTAAAATTCACCAAAAAATACAATTTAGTTAGAAATCACCACAAAAAAAGGAAGCAGGTAGTTAATGCACTTCAATCTCAACAACTGACAGTAGCACTAATGACAGTTTCTACACAGATGTTTCCTCACTTCTTCCCGGCATATTCTGGCCTCTCCTTGATTCAAACGTCGGTAGACAACAGAAATGACATATTTCAGATAATACATCCCTTTCAGTATCATCCTAAAGTCTCTCTCTCAGAAACGCACTCAATCTCAACCGTACCCTCAGGGCAACACAACTGCCCCAGTGCAAAGTCTTGTCATAAATCACATGTACAGACATGAAAATCCTCACACAAACTCCAAGGAAAAGAAAACAGATTTGACCAAAACGGGTTGAGTTTCAAATTTTAGAACAATGAACCCAAATGTTAAAAAAGACATTCAAACAAACGATGCAGCATACAGAACAAACACACATAAGCTGTGCGAGCGCACAGACAAGAAAAGCATGGGTCATGCATTCACTGCCTTCCTGAACATGCAGCTTGCGTCAACGGCTCTCTGTGTGTTCCTGTTGCCTGCTGACTCCATGTTTGTGTGTGTAGAGAAAACAAGAAAAATGGAAAGCATACAAACCAAGCAGACAACTATGAGAAACATTTCATGCCCTTGTTTATTATCACAGTCATATATCGATGGTTCACAAAAACACAGTATCACACCTTTCCACTTTGAAGTTGATACCGTTTGTTTGACAGCTCTTCAAAAAGATCATATAAAGCATATTGTTCAGTTATTATCCAGAACTCAGTATTTCCTCTACCATTACCTTACCCCCGCCCCCCTTGAATGTCAAGTTCATTTTATTTTCTATATAGCAGCAGACCACAAGAAGTCATTTACAGTTACCTTTCCTATAGAACATGTCTATACCTTGTTCTTTTATTAAGCAAACTAAATAGCATTACGAATTTGATCTTATTTGCATGTCATTTCTGTCTCTATCTTGTCGCGCGTTTACAATTCTCTGCTCTGTATCGAGTTCCACCCCGATGCGCACGCACGCACGCTCCCACCAGCAGACAGAGAGCGCGTGTCAGAAAATATGTTGCGTCAACCACCTGAAAAGCAAGCAGATAAAATATTTGCGTTTTTAAACACTCCCAGGGTGGTGAAAATGGCAACATTTGCTTTCATGCGTCCAAGTACAGAAAAAGACGCATGCCCTGCCGTTGACAAGCAGCAACAGTCCAGTCACTACCGGATGACAGGTTTTCACCCGTTCCATCTGCATCGCGAGACATAATGAACCATTCAAATCATCAGACTATTTCTGTGGTTTAAATTGAGCAGTGCATCTACATAACTGAGATGTACACATTATGTGCACTCAGGGACATTTATGTTGATTATATTTTGCCGCAATATCTTATCTTTATTTAGTGCCAAACGCACATTTAGAATCAGTTCTAGTATGAATGGCATGGAAAGGCTACTTGTTAGCAACTTTGTAAGTACTCATGATCAAATCATTTCAGCTGTTACATTTTGTTATCAGTAGTTTTTTAAATATTAAAATAGGCCACTTGGACTTCACTTTAGCACCAGAGCCTACAACACATTTTCTCAGTTACCAGGCCTTTATATGTTTCATACATACTGTGGGTATCAGAATATAAAATAAATGGCCTGATAAAACATTAGATGTTAATTGATTAAATATTATTTATTAAAAAAAGTATTGTCCGGACCTCCGCCGCAAAGAAAATATAGAGAACGCACCCCCCTCAAAGCCGTAAACCTAGGGGAAACACTGAGAACTATAATTTTAATAACCACTCTGTTTAATATTTACAACAAATGGAGTTCCTTTAAAAACAAGCATCTACCCATATAAGAACCAGTTTAAAAGGAAGAGAACTATAATAACCACAATCCATTACAACAGCTAAACAAGATTCAGCGAAGAGGAAGAAACAACAGTGGAACAGTAAACAATTCAGACCATAAAGAGAAACTGCAAAAGGTTGCGAGACTTACAGAACACATTGGGGTGCAACTCTTAATACGTATTCACAGGAAGTTAAAGATGACTTGATTTCTTCCAAGTCATATATGCATGATCTGTTTTTATAAATGAGCTCAAGTACCACGTGACAAAACCAACTACTTAGAAGATATCAAACTAAAATGCTATGATAAAGAAAAATCTGTGAACTGTTAGACTAGATGTGGTTTATAGATTTAAGTGGCTTTCACACTTGAAGTTTAGTTTGGGGCACGGTTCGCATGAAAAATCGCTAATGTGAAAGCTGTCAAGCTAACCCGGGTGCGCACCAGGCTACCGAACCCAAGACTACCTGAAGGAGGTGGTCTGAGTTCTGTGAACTGTGGAAATGTGGAGCGGTTCGAATGAATATGAAAGCAATATGGACCCAGGTGCGCACTTGATGAGGAAGTAAAGTGACCCGCGTATGCGTTTAATGCGATTAGGATGCATTTCCTTCAATAAAACACATGTGAGAGATGATAGTGTTGATGATTTACCTTGGATTCGAGCAAGAGTGACCTTGCATTGAATTTCTGCGTTGCGAGTGGAAAGTCAATGGTAATCCACGGTTTCCTCAAAATAGTCTGTTTGCAAGCAGCAGAAAGCCATATGCATGCAACGCGCATACAGTAAACCCAAATCAATTTACTCTCCTGTGCATAATAGCACCAAATTAATAAAAACACAATATATTGATCCGTGTTCTGTTTTCTGTCATGCGCCATGCACATTTTTGATGACGTAAGACAAACACAAACGCACCAGGGTTCGACAGAATCAAGTTGAGTGTGAAACCAAACCAACGCTGCGGGGGCGCCGGGAACAATCGCATCAAGTTCGGACCACAGCAAACGAGCCCAATCTGAAAACAGCCTTAGAGTTGATCTTGCACTCCAAACAAATTGTCTAAGGCCTATAAAATTGCAAACATTTAAAGGGAACATGGATTTCTAGTTTCTAGATCCAGATGAATGAGGACCTTCCCTTCGAGAAAGCTGAGCAATGGTTTTGGGTGTATGGTTAGTTTCCATTGACGAATACAAATATAAACATACTGTAAACAAATCAACTCAAAGGACAAACAAAGGGACATGCAGGAAAAGCAATGACTAAGCAATGGAAATGAAAATGGAAATGTCTGAAATGCAAAAAGGAATAAATCATGGAGCCGAGGGAAGTGGCAAAGATATCTGGTTATAATCACCTGTCAGCTGCAAACACACATGGACGATTTACAGGACACTACGCTAACCACTCAACCCACACGTGACGCCACAGTGCTGTTGTCAAACACTCCAAGTGCACTCGCAGTCTATTTTACAGAGCTCTCCCACTTTCGGCAACCTACACAGGGCTCTAGACTCATTTTCCCCACTGGTCGCAATTGAGAAAGTGGGTCGCACCAACTTACAATTTGGTCGCACCTTTTTTATAGTTATCATAATGCCCTTGCATTATGACCTCAGTTGATGAATCATTCTGTTAATGTGTCTCTGTCTTTTAAAATAGTCGGATATAGACAGCTTCAAATTTGCGGTTTAACACTTACGAGCTCAATAAATCCAAAATAAATGCAAAGAAACTTTGTATTTGTTATTTTATACAGTTATTATTTAGTTTTATTTTCAAGTTAAATATTGGCTATGAAATGATCTGACACAAACATAACCTGTCACTCTTCACAATCCTCCTTTATTGCCCTCTTTGCAAAAAGCGGTAATTTTGCCAATGGCCTTCTTTATTTTTACCACATAAAATGAACTAGAACTAAATTATTATATATGTACTTTACTACACATTGTCATGAATAAACTTTAAATACTAAATCTTACTAACCATTCTTGATAAATGGTCCAAGCACGCTTGTGTGTTCTGAGGTGTTTTGAGTGACTGATTTGATGGGTTCAGACAGTGAGTTTGAGTTCAGTGTTTGACATAAGAGTTGTTTCAACAAAATGAATCGGTTCAAATGAGTCATTACGTCACGAATCGGACATTAGCAGACATTGACGCGCTGTTTGTTTTTCACAGCTGTTAGGACATAGCAAAAGATAGAAGTTAACACGGAAAACACTTCATTGGATAGGATTTTTCCTTTATATCAGCAGCATGTGCGGAACACTTGTCAGGGAAGAAAAGGCAACATGTTTTTGAGCACATTCACACCCAGCTGTAATACAAGTAAAAATAATCTCTGAATGCGCCACGTAAAACATGGATTCTGTCTTCCGACCTTGCTCTTGATTAAAGTGTGAGGGAGAGAGACAGTTCAGAAACCGACGAGTTTGACTTCATTACGCACTGCGATGAACGATCGGAAAATGACATCAATGTTCCGTGAGAGCATTTTAAAAGCATATGGAGCACTAGTGCTTTTATGCCGTTCGGTCTGCGCAACACCGAATGAAGTCAAACACACACCTTAGTTTGGAGACAGAGGGAGTGCACGAGCTCTCTGCTCGCTCTTTCCTGCAATTATCACAAGCGCGTCATTCACCACTAATAAATCACATTAAATGTTAAAATAAATCTTTGGCGGGACAAAAATTTGTTTTACGCACTGGCACCAATGCGACCCTGTGAAATGTTACCTCGCACATTATTAAAAAACAATCGCATTTGCGAGCATTTTGGTCGCAGTCTAGAGCCCTGCTATACCTAGATCAAAGTAAAGATTTTTGGAAAGCGCATACGAGGTCAAGCCATTTCCTAATAACAGATCAATTTTCTATGATATTACTTTTTCCACTGCTGAGGTGCACATAAATGTAATTTTCATAGACCACTTCCCTTTGGGAACTCAACCCCTGAATTCTTCTAAATCTCTGCTTTGCGTAATATGAGCTTAGGGGGCAATGCAAAACGTTCAATATCTTTGTACAGGGTAATACTTCTGATGCTATAAACAGTACAATTCAGCTATTTTTAGAGAAAGAGAGCCGTTTTATATAATCATTACTGCTTGCTTGCTAAAGCAAACTGTAAAGCCGAAGTATTAAACTGCAGCATAAAAGTCATCCTGCACCATTTGTGCTACAGCCGTAAATGATATTTCATCTCCCATGACTCTTGCTGAGGAGAAGTGTGCTATTACTTTTCCAAGTCTCCAGACTGATGATTTTTGCCTAGCCGAATAAAACAAACATACATTTAACAACCTGATCTCATGAGAATTTGTAACTATTTGACGAGGTGGCTAATTCGTAAGAAGTGAATCGTACAAAATGTACGATTATTAGAATAGAGCAATACCTAAGCCCCACCCCTAAACACACCCCTAGACCTAACATAAATGGCGTAAAGGCAAATCGAACTAATAAGTTCGTACGAATACAGTCAAATTAGCCAATTTGTGAAATAGTTACGAAATTCCATGAGATTGTGTTGATATTTGATAAAGGAGCATCTAGAGTCATATTTAGACACTAGAAATCATGTAGACTTTGGGGTAGGCTCTTTTGGCTTGAGCCAGTAAGCAACCACCCACTTCACCTAAACATCACGTAAGCTTAGCAACACCCTGGCAACCACCCAAAACACCCTAGAGATGCTCAGTTTTGCATGAGAAAACGCAGCGCTTTCTTAAGCATACTAAATATAAATCATGGGAAGGCTTTACAAACCTGCAGTATCTGTGAAAATTAAACCAGTGAAGCAGTACACCATTTATTTGTGACGAAATCCCATGAGAAAGGTTAAACTAGACTATGTTGGAAGAACAGGGTTCCTATTAAGCGTAAAGCTTTAATCCATCAGTGCAGGCAGGTGTCTAAATAGGCACTCCTGAACCTCTAGTCAATAGCACTTTCATCTTAAAATGAGATAATGGATCCGTCAGATGATGAATTAGAGGTGTGAGTATACGAGTGAGAAAGAGCATGTGTGTACTCAAACACACACTTGCATACCTGGGCGACAACAACACTGAGACTTTATTTTGTGGCATTAGTACTTGTATTTCTCACAACCTTTCAATCTATATAGGTCAATAAGATATTTGCACACATAAGAAAAAGAATATGAATTTGACAAACCTGATTGAGTCTGAACGACTAATTGGTCTTAAGGAAACTTTAGCTATGGTCAGACACGTTTCCTATGACATGTTTACATAAGACACATTCTTGGGTTCAATAACAGCTGGATAGAGCGGAACTAAATGGAACAGAATGCAGGGGTCTCGGTATTAAACCCTGGAATATTTTTAAAGATCTTGAAAAATGCAATGCTTTCAGTGGGAGGAACAAAAGAACAGGCGAGATGTAACGGCGGCCATCTGTCTGTATGTGTAGCATTGGTGTTAAAGGGATAGATCACCCGAAAAATGAAAATTCTTTCATTTCCCCAACATCATGTCATTTCAAACCTGTATGACCTTTATTTTCAGAAGAACACCACAAAACAAAACTATATTTTGAAGAAGGTTGGTAACCAAACCATATTGACCCCCAATGATTTCCACTGTATAGACACACACAACCACAGAGACATTATCTTCTTTTTAGAAGAAACGCGTCATAAACAGGTTTCATATGGCATGAATATGAATAAATGATGACAGAATTAAAATGTTTGGGTGACTTGTCTCTTTAAGGATGAACTTCTTTAGAGCAACAAAGTAAAAATATAAAAAACAACACATCTTTAAAAAAGAATACAATTTCAACAAAAAACTAGTCCACCTCAGTAATAAACAATCAATATGTCGAGTCGAATATCCTGACTAAACTAAAGTATGCTATAAAAAGACATAGAAGCAGATATAGAAGAAAGACTGTTGTAAATCTATAGGTGTTATGTTATCATTCACTGAGAGAAAGAGTAATTTGATAAAGAGAGAAAAACTTTGACAAAAGATTACATTTTTATGCATTTGGCAGACGCTTTTATCCAAAGCGACTTAACATTGCATTATACCATACATTAGTTTTTTGTATGTGCAATCTAGGGGTGGGCGGAATGACCAAAAATCTATTTCACGGAATTAATAGTTTTATTTCACGGTAACAATCTCCTATTTCAATTCTATATCTTATACCTCATTTTTCTTAGATTGATTTCCTTTATTTATGTATTACAGTTCATGTTCAAAGTTATGAAAATGTAATAAAGATATCAAATTAAGTTCTGATAATGAGATTTATTATTAATTTATATTTATCTTCTAGCTATATCATATGTATATAAAAAAGGAAGATAGACAACATGTATAACAATGAAGTTTGAATATATGCGCAAACAATGAAAGTACAGTATACGACTGGTGTTATAAATTGGTGTTCATGAGGTCTGTACTGTAGGTCTTTATAGCTCTTCACTCTCTATTAGATGAGCACTTTTAGTGTGTTGCGACTCTCTGTCTTTAGGTTTGTTTATTCTCGCGCTTGTCTTCGCACTGCAAGTCTCTGGTGACTCCAAACGCGTCTCCCAGTAGCAGCGCTCACGTGGCGAGCATCATCGCGTGTTACAACGCAAGTTTCGCCTCGGCTCGCCTAAAGTTAAACTTTATTAAAACTATTAACAGCTTTACAAAGCGACCTGACTTCTGAAATACCTGAGAATGAGCTTTATTATATGCACGCGCAGATCACTGCACCCCTGCACGAGCACTGCGGGTGAGATAGAAAGCGCTGGGCTGGAGCGGATCACGAAATTTGTTAATTTGTTATGCGTGCATTAATTCACATGTTTTTTTCATCATGACGCCCAACTTGCAGAGTGCCGAGTTAACCACGCCTACTTATTTACATTTCGCGGAATAGAAAAATCTCGTACAGTTGACATTTTTTTCAGCTGTAACGGAATATTCCGTCATTCCGCCCAGCCCTAGTACAATCCCTGGGATCGAACCCATGACCTTGGCGTTGCTAGCACCATGCTCGAACCACTGAGCCACAGGAAAACTAGATTAGATTAGAATTTACAGAATGCTAGCTGCATTAAGTATGAGATGAGGGAAAATTACAACACGGGAAAAGGTAAAAACATGCACAAAAAGGATTCATCCACTATCAGCGGACACTAAAGGTCAGTCCTCAACACGTGCATGTTCATTCTAATCTTCCTGATGTTCATGTGATTTAATGGCACACACTAATCAATCAATCTAATGTGACGCCACAGAATGAGGACAACATGCGGCGAGTACAAGTTTGAGCATGCAAAACTGTCACTCTTTTAAAACAATCCAGTGCTCTGGGAACAGAAAATTTAGGATATTAATCAGCCACAAGTAAATCCCCAATCAATGATGAGCTCAGCTGCACCAGGATATTACACAAACTGCAAATGAAAACCACTGCCACACTACCTCATTCAGCATCGGTCTGCCCCTCTTCAACTACAGGTTAAACAAAGCCTGCTCTCTTTGTCACTTTAAACAGACTAATAAGCTCTTTGCACTACCTTACATTTGCACTGTTGTAGGGTTGTCACGGTACCATAAACATGTCTTACGATACTATACCAGCTGAAGTATCTCGATACCAAGTAGTATCACGATGCTGTGCCATATAATTCAAATCTATACCAAAAACACAGATTTAGATGAAACATTTTGTATTTACTATAGTAAACTGTATTATACTTTGCACTAGAATATGTTGTTGTATTAACTGTAGTAATTGGATCAATTGTAGCAAATACATTTACATTTAGTCATTTGTAAATACTATAAATACTGTAGTATACTTAAATATTTACTATGATAAGACTCAAAAACACTAGTATCTATGACTTTTAGTAGTTTACTGTAGTAAACACTAAAGCACACTAGATCATTTTTCACGTAGGAACTAATTCAAACGTTGGACAAAGTTAATTGATACAGCAGTCTTTATAAAGGGAAATATTAGGCTTACTTTAAATGCAGAACTAAAACGGCCAGTAGGTGGCGTCAATTTTCCACTGAGTTAGTGAATCATTTAACAAACTCGTTCAAATCTCCAATTTGAATCATTAACTCGTACGAGACATTCAAAACACACATTCATTTTGGAGATAAACACCGCAAAAGGCAGATGTAAGTGTTCAAATAAATATTGATGCGCATATGCAACATTAACTACGGTACTACGATACTACCGTTTCAAAAATAGAGAGGCATCGCGGGTATTATGAAGCTTTAGCATCGCGATGCTACCGGTACACCGTGCAACCCTACACTGTTGTATTTCACTGGGTTGCACTCTATCTTCTTTTTCTGTCTTTTTTAATATCCCTGCTTGTAATAGTTGTATTTTACATATATATATAATAATCTGTATTTTTTTATATATATATATTTATTTATTCTGTGTAGTATTATTTGTATGCACCAGGGGTCTGAGAGTAACGCAATTTCAATCCTCTATATGCATGTACTGTACATGTGGCAGAATTGACAATAAGCAGACTTTGACAGTTCTCCTGTCGCATGAGGGGCACTTTGATCGTTTGCATCATTTTAAAGATTCCCCTTCCACTTTTCCCACCCTGGTTTTATCAAAGTGGTTCCCTGTGATTGCAAAACCCAAAGCGGCCAGAGGAATCACTCACAATGCACAGCAACTCAAGAAAGTTCATTTAGTCATGACCCTCTTTGCTTACAACTTCTGTCTTCCAGCCCACAGGGGACGGATTGGGGAGCTTAGCTTTAGTTTATCTTGGCGTGTTTTTATAAAAACAGCAACTTCAAGTTGCAAACGAGACAAACACAGTCTTCCTGTATCTCCACCTTCCTGTTTCTAAAACATGTTATTGTTCATTTCCTTATTATATTTTACTCCTTTTTTAATCCTCTGCTTTGGCAGCTACTCGCTACCAAACATAACTATAGGAATTCTTGCTTTTGTCATAAACATTGTTTCTTCTTGTTATTTTGTTTTGCCTGCACTGTTTCGGTTAGATTCTCTAAAACATGCATGAAACGGTTAACTACGTGCGATAACGTAGACAGGTTGTGTTAACCTGCATAGTAGAATTTCAAAACGCTTCCTAACCTGAAAAATCTGACAGTAATAAGAAAAATATACAGAGCGTCTAGTACTCAAAAAATGGAAAGGGTGCAAACATTAAAAAGTGGACCCTTTCCCATAAAAAAAATCTAAATCCAGCCACTCGCATAGATTTTAATATTTTAAAAGCTAAATTTGTGATGTTTGTATCTCTCATTAATCCACTTAATATAGTGAGACAGCTGTGCAAAGGTTGTGCAAAGTCTGAAGGTGACATGTAACAAGTATGATTAAAATACTTGCTTTTTAAACAATTAAATAAAAGAATGGGACAGTTAACAATAAGAAAGGGTGTTGCTGCAATGACAGGGTGAGGTAAATCTATTTCTGCGAAACACTTAAGTGTTGCTCTAAGGCCAGGCTATTCAATTGGCGGCCCGCGGGCCGAACCCGGCCCTCGATGTAATTTGTTCCGGTCCTTCAAGTAGCATAGTGTGAAAAAGAATCCCTAGAATAAATTTAGTTCAGTCGGGAACAGACCCTACAGTACTGAAGTGACGCGCGCCTGTTCCATTCAGCACGAGCTGCAGCAACACCAAGCAGGAGTCACGTGACGTTAGGCGAGTAGCGCAACTCGCAAGCCTTCTCTACGATGACGGATGATAACTTTTATTAGTTTCATTTCTGACATTTTGCTAGCACGAATAGGACCACCATTTCAAAAGTACAGAGGCAAGGGCGGAGAACAGCGCCTGTGTAGGTTAATGTGGTTTCACTCACTGAAGTTCCAAATGCAACAAATGAACATGTTTGAATGTAGAAAAGCCTGCTTGGGCATCTTACAATGCACCGATGTTGTTGTTGTTGTGCAGTTTAACATACAACATCAGCATGTTTAAATATAGGAAAAAACTTTGGGTGTTTACAACATACACGGCCCTAAGATTGAATCACGGATTTCAGGCATTAAACAGATTTTGCTGTATAATGCGGAATGGCACAGAATCTTGCAAATGTATTATGTAAGATTCTATTATTTCTATTTTTACAACGTAGGCCTACTGCAGGTTTTTAATATAGTTTATAAGTGAATACTGTAGTATACTGAAGTATTTTTTTCATGTGGGCAAATATATTACTATTGCATAGTGAATGATGGAAAATGCAGAATGCAGAAAAATTAAAACAGAAAAAACGGAATTTGGGAAAAAATAAAATGGATTTCTTATTGTTGTTGCGTCATCCGTCATATTGCAAGCCATATCTCTCAAACTGATTGAATAGCCCTGCTCTAAGGGTTGGGTTAAGGTTGGGGTCACCGTAGACCTCCAATCAAATACAGTGTATGAATGTTGTACGTGAACCTTCAAAGCCTTTTCGGAGAAGGGTCATCATCTATCTGCGACCACTCAAAAAGGAATGTAGTAAGAAAACACACAGTTGTTTCTGCCACAAACTCTACATCAGTGGGCCTCCACATCCAAACTTGACAGTGTCCACACAACAACTCCATCGATAAGAGATCAATCAGTGAACTAATACCTAGCAAAAAGAGGAACAGGTAGAAGACCATTGGGGGTTCAGAGTTGCATTCAACAGCAAGAATGATATGGGCAGAAACTAGGAAGCGCGCAAGCTTATTTAAATGCACAGAAAAGCCGACATATAACGCCTCTTTACAGCTTTGCAGTGCCATGAATGTGTGTCAATCAATGAGTTTGCTGTGCATGGTCTACTCTGAATGATAAACAACTGCTCCTCATACACAAAAGACACGCTTTTTAATCTTATTACAATACAATAACATGCCAAGTTACAATCACTGCTGCCCATTTGGTTTCGTTTTAAATGGAAAAACGATAACTTGAGAAGAGAGATACATGGGAGATATTGTTATCTTTGCGTCTGAAAATGTGTATGGGCTCACGCGTGTAATGTGTTATTGTGTCATACGTCAACCGAACGTGACTGCATTAAATTAGGGTAACTTTACGATGAATCTCTAAAATAAAGCCTAGAGATAGACAGGAGGCAGGACTGTGGGTTGTCTTTTATGATGGTGTGTGAGCCGTGACATGTAAGCAGAAATGAAGGCACAACTGAAAGGATCGCTCATCAAACTCCGTGCACGTACATCGTCGCCCACGACTCGACTATCTATCCACACTGCGTTTATACGGCCTATTCTGCACGCACGCACAATTGGGATAAAATACAAATGTGAAGACATAAACCCACTGCTTTCCGCGACAGGAAACGTCGAGGCCTTTGCTGAAAGTTGAGGAAGTGAGCTTTCAGTGATAAGCAGGAATTTCTCACATTGGGTGCGATAGTTAGGCAGTTTCGGTTCGTGGGGCGGAAAATAATAAACTCGTGCAAAAGCATTCAGGATTATAATAACCTGTCGTTACAGTGAAACAGTTGTGGTTGTTATTGTTGTGACTAAATGTAAGGAGCCCCAGCGAGCGCTACAAAATATCGGTGACTGAAGGGTCACAACTTGACTCCTCAAACAACCAAATAAGATCAGATAAATCCCAGAAGATAACATCTTCTGAAGCAACTACATGGCGCACTCCGACGCCTCTACAGAAGAGACTGGATATTTTCGAGTTAGAACTGCTCCCTGTGAAAAGACTGGGGCAGATTTATGGTGTAGCGTACTGGTCAGTCACCCCACCCTCGCTGAAGTAGCCGACATAAGATGTCCAGTGGTTATGTTTTAAGAGAATTTGTTTCGAAACAAAGGCTGAAGTGCCGATGAACGTACAGATTTAGCGAGTCCCCCTCTCACTCATACGGGTTTCCCACGACATCCGACCAACCTCAGAGGTTTGGTGAGATTACTCATCGTGGGGCAAATTCTGACCATATGACATTGCTTCGTGACTTCAGAATCAGACTGCACTCAATCGCTTGCGAATCACCAATGAACCTGCGCTGAAAACGGTCTTACCTGGTCCCCGCCTTGTCGCCCATCTCCGAAGGCCTTTTCCTTCAATAAGATGAAAATGTTTTAAATAAATGTATTCAGGTGCGCTGAGACTTCGAATAAAGCGTCCACCTTTCCCAGATCACTGCCGCCGTTCACGAGTCTGCTGCCAAGAGAGATTGCTGGCTTTCTGATAGTAGTTTCCGCAGCCCAGAGACGGAAGCCTCTTGCCCAACTCCGCTCGCTGCCGCTTCAGACAGCAAGCGACTGGGCTTTGGCCTCTGAATTTGATAGGCACCTTAAGTAACCAATCAAACGCGCCAGAATGTTTGGAGTCATCTTTTGGTCAGAAAGTCCGCCCACTCTGCCCTAGGGACACCCAATCAGAAATTGCGTGCTGCTTAGTACAGTAAAAGGAAAATAACACTTTGTTAGTTTACATATTTACATCGTATGGCTTATTCGATATAATAGTACGCAAGTTCTGACAAAGACGTCGTTTTATTCAAATGAACTGGATCATTTTTACGGAACAGTTAAGCTTGTCTGTATTGTCATTGTGTTAAATGTCTGTACTAGAAGCTTCCAACACCAAAGAAAATTCCTTGTGTGTGCAAGCACACTTGGCAATAAAGCTCTTCTGATTCTGATTCTGATTCTGATATGTTTTAGCTAAATGTCAAATGTACAAACGTTGTTTGAACGGAGCCCCTAAAAAGTCAAAAGAATGAGGGGAAGTAAATTTAACAGAACAGCAGCACACTAAATACTTATAAAAACGCACTATTGTAATATTAACTTAAACATTATTTTAGTTTGTCCTATAGAACATTAAGTAATAATTTTAAATCTTTAAAGACAGCATGAGTAATTCTTCCATTTACTGTAAACGTCACAGATACAAGTGTCAAAAAATTCCAATGTTGGCATTATGTAACGCTACCACGAACTCGAACGAGTGCATCAGAATAGAGCATTGCGCCACCTATTGACTTAAAAGACAAAGCACAGACAGACATATATCACACCCACTGGCTGAAGAAATAATGATTTTAAACTGTAGATATGATCTGTGTCGTAAAGTATTCGTATAATGCACTTAAACATTCATTTGATGATAATAATGCAGAGTATTCCTGTTTCTATATAGGTTACATATTATATTAGGTTAAACCAACCTGGACGTGACCCTGGACGACAAAACCCCCTTATTGGTCAATTTTTCGAAATTGAGAAAACAAGTTTTCTAATGATGTATGGTTTGTTAGTATAGGACCATATCTGGTGGAGATGCAACCGTTTAAAACTCTGGAATCTGAGAGTGCAAAAAAATTCAAAATATTGAGAAAATTGCATTTTACGTTGTTAATCAAGGGCACTGTAGCAGACCATCCACTCACAAGAATAAAGTTTTTATATATTTGGGGTAGGAAATTTACAAGATATCTTCATGGAACATGACCTTACTTAATATCCTACTGATTTTTGGCATAAAAGAAAAATTGATAATTTTGACCCATACAATGTATTTTTAGCTTTTACTAAAAATGTTCTGATGCTATTTAAAGTGCTACTTCAACCAAAAATGAAAATTCTGTCATCATTTACTCACGTTCAGATCGTTCCAAAACTGTACACATTTCTTTGTCCTGCCCAGGCCCAGATTAAGAATTCAGAGGCCCCTGCTGGCACAAGTGTTTTATGGACCACCCCATACACACACGGGCGCACAATAAAGTTTTAAATTAGCCTATAGGGTACTACGTGTAGGAAACACCTCTATTTTATACAGGATTACATTGACAAGTTACAAACTATGATCACAACCTATCAACAATATCAACACCTGTACACATCCTCCATCATACAGGATTTACACCACATGATTGCAACAATGCTTTGCTGGACCAGCAGCAACAATATTAAGACATTTCCCAGCATACTGTAACTCACTGGCGTATGCAAGCAGCACACACTATCACACCTATCAATTCAGTTCTATCAAATTCTTCCATAATTCACACACAAACACGCCGGATTCACAAAACTGTTTTTAAGAGAAAATATAAGAATTTTCTTAAAATAAATGATAGAAATGAGGTGATTAGGATTAGGTGTGGGGGAGGGGTTAGGATTGGCTAATCCCCCAGCAGTTTCAATGAGGGGAGTCGTAATCTGGCGGGGAGTCCATATTCGGCACAACACCGGGAAAAAGAGACCTCGCTCTAACGGGGCAGCACTGGCGACATTTTCCCACTGAATTAAAGCTAAGGTTTATCCAAGAAATCGCTAGATTTGTCGCTATGCGCTTTTTCTGAGAAAAAGTTGCTAGAGGGCTAGTAAAAGTGACTAAATCAAAAGACAGACTTCCTAAATTAGAAACACTGTTTTGTGTTTCTAATTGTGTTTCTTTGTGTCAGAGAAGCGCACGGCAGAATGAATATAGCGGAAATCCTGTTCTGTGAAATTTTCTTCCCCTTGCTTGGGCCCCAAGCGCATGGGCCCCTGGGCCTGTGCCCATAATACCCATTGGATAATCCGGCCCTGGTACTGCTGAACACACAGGAAGATATCTGGAAGATTGTCAAATCTCGTCCCCCATTGACTCCCATAGTATTTATTTTCCCTACTATTGCATTAAATGATGGGTGAGGTCTAACATTCTTCCAAATTTCTTCCTGTATGTTCAGCAAAACAAAGACATTTATACAGGTTTGGAACAATCTTAAGGGTGAGTAAATGATGACAGAATTTTCATTTTTGAACTTTAAGACTGGTTTTGTTTTCCAGGGTCACATATGTTTATAGCATATATACAGGGGTTATTTTGTGTATTTTAGTTTGTGATCATATGCTGGCATATTCACAAACATTAACAGATTTTATTTGAATAGATACATTTAATGTTGCAGTGTCTCCATGATAAAAATATACAGTGGTTTGCAATTCATTATATAGCTATGGCATTTACACAAGGGATGTTGTAAACTTACAATTTAAGAATGTTTGGCTGGAAAATGTATCAGGTGTTGGTTACCTTTAAAACTGCAGAGCCAAATGGCCTAATTTTTTAGAAATGTAATAATTTGTTGCTTTTGGAATATCAATGCCTGGTGTCCCTCACATATCTTTTAACAATTATTCGTATACCTTGTTATTTGTATTTTCAATGTGAATTTTGCACTGTTCGTTCATACACATTCACCAGGGTCCATTCATGGTCTATTATATTCTTGGTCAATGTACAAACATGACATACACAAATAAAAATGTTTCAGTTTAATTGTAAACTTTAAACAAATCCAATGAAATTCTAAATACATTTAAGTACAGATAAGCATAATTTCTTTATATTCAAGAAAAAAGAGCAAACTAGGAATGCACAACATATCAGGGACAATCAATATTGGCCAATATAAGTGTATTAGAAATCATCATCTGTCTGCCTTTGTAGCTGGATCGTATCAGGGCTTTATATAGTAATGTTTTGACCTCATTTCATTTTACACAGATGTGTAACATTGCTTGGTTTGAATGTTCTATGTTAGTTTGAATTCAGTTTTTTGGGGAGTTTTTGACTCAAGTGTCAAAAAGTGCCCGAATATAACCAAATTCATCCTACTATTTATAACTTTGTTGTCTGTTTGTTGTTATTGGTGCATCCCTAGATTGCACAAAAGTTAATATATAGGAAAGATAATATAAATATCTTTCCCATATTGCTCTCAGATGTGCCAATGTCTGTAGTATAGCAGAACACATATAGCACACACCCTGCAGTAGGACTAACTGACGTGCTGGTACAAACGGCTCTATTGGACATTGATCTGCATTTTTTTCCTAAAATGTATAGGTTCAGCATGAAATGTCTGATATTGGTGCACAGAATTATACGTCACCTTCCCACATGCAACTTAACTACAACCATGAAACACTCTCTACTTAAATTCAACCATATACGGAGCTACAGACACCTCAGAAAACTCAAAACAGAACAGAAATAAGAATACATAAGGATTTACAGTACATATACAGAAATAGTACTACTCGTGTAAAGGCCTTTTGTTATACAGTCGGAAAAAGGATACAAACATGGGCTAGGAAGACACCGGGCTACTGTGATGATCAAAGTGAGATCTTTACATGTGCGCATGCACTCACACACATACAAAGCTGGAGGTAAGGCGCTGTGGTAGTCTCTCACCCACAGCAAACAAACTATCCCACCTCTAATGAAACAACAACGGCGCTATGAAAGACCACCAGTGTATTCTGTATTGTACTGTACCTCAATAAAAGGAAAACAGTTATTATAATACACACAAAAATAATAGTCTATTCATCGTCATCATATTCATCATCATCCTCTTCGTCTTCCTCATCATCATCCTCTTCGTTATCCATGTTGTTCTTCATCATGGGTTTGGGAGCCGCATAATTGGCCATCATTCCCATTCCCACGGAGGCACCCCCAACTTTGCCCTTTGTTTTGTAATCGGCAACATCCTAAAAAAAAGTAGCAGGCTATATTGTAAAGTACTGTAACTGTGATAATACCAGAGTACATAGTGGTATTAACTTTTCAAACATATAGATCTAGACATGCCTTTTGATACTTGTCCTTCAGCTTGTTGGCCTTTATCAGGAAGGGTTGTTTGCTGGAATCTGTAAGGCTGTTCCACATCTCGCCTAGTTTTTTGGCTACATCACCAATACCCAGACTGGGATGTTGGGCCTTGATTTGTGGACGATGTTCCGAGCAAAACAGGAAAAACCCAGAGCTGTTGAATCACAAGAGACAATACATTATAATAAAGACAATGATATTATAATATATTTATTCATGAACAACATGATATGTCTTTGTGAGCATTTGACACTTATGTGAAGGAAACAGTATATTTACTCTTACATAATGCATAATTTAACTGTGTAGTAGGTCTACTCACGGTGGTCTCTTGGGGGCATTTGGATCCTTCTTCTTGCCTCTCTTGTTGCCTGGCATGTAGTGCATCATCTCTTGATCATAACGCACTTTATCCTGTTTGGCCATGTCATCAAATCTGGATTTCTCTTTGTCAGACATTGCCTACGCAACAAATGAGAGAACGTTTAACTGTTCAGTTATCTTGAACACAATTTATTGTGTTTTTGCGAAATGTAACACAAATCTTACCTTCCATCTTCCGGAGCATCTTTTGGAAAATTCGGAAAAGCTGACTGGAATCTCAGGGCTCTTCTTTTTGTGCTCTTCCCGACAGGTCTGAACAAAGTAGGCATAAGAGGACATCTTGCCCTTGGGTTTCCTTGGGTCCCCTTTTGCCATTTTCGTTAGATGGGAGGGTCTGTGTCCACTAAACCGTCACTTGTTTTCTATTTTTATCTAAAATGTGATAGAAAATAAAAATAAGTGCATTTACAAGACTAAAGAACACTTAAAAAAAATATGTATATGTAATATCCACCCATTTTATTAAAAAGAAAAGTGATAAAAAATACTCACTTCAGATCGCACAGTTGTATTTTAATAACCTATATTGACATGGTATATTTTTAAAAGCCGTGGGATGCAGGGCTTATTAAACCAAGATGAGACTTATTATCAAAGCTTTTACACAAAGGGAATTGCAGACCCATCCTTCTTGTGTGGGGGATGTGAACTGATTACTAATGAGGCTGATTGGTGTTCACTGCATATTTTAGGATATATGATGTGCTCCTGCATATTCTTTGTGGGTAGAACCCAGTAATAATAATCAATTATATGTATGTCATTGTTTTCCTGTACTGCCAAAAGTTTGGGTTGCTCCATCGCACAGACATGAAAACCCAGTGTAGTATATTCTGTAGCACTGAGGTATTCATGTTAAGGTAGTCTAATAAAAAATCCAGCTCAAAAAACTAAACTGGATTAATCATCAACCATTTTAAAAAATGCATCCTCATGACAGAAACTGCTATTTATTTTAATTAATATTTTAGACCCCGTTTTCGTTTTTCTTTCAAATATAGTATTTTTTTCTATTTTTATCCTCTTTCGTTTTCCCTTGCATATAGTGCACGTTAAGTTGCTGCTATAGGCTCTGCCTTGTGCTGCTGTTCTTTGCCATTCTTCATTCATTAAAATGGCTTCTTTGCGAAGCGAGCAAACAGATGGGTTGACCGTGCAACAAAGCCATACACACCCCCTCGGATCTAAAAGACTATTCTAGCGATCTCAGAGCTTTAATGAAAGAAAAAACATGTGTATTCGCTAAAACACACTTTGTGTGTTTTGTTTATGTTGGTTTATAAAAGCTGTCAGATTTTATTTTGATGTGCTTAACTGTTTTCTAAGTTGGATCCCTAGCTGTCGCTTGGCGCAGTGCTGCCTATAACAAAGACTACAAGCCAGCCATTCCCTATGCAAGTATAACGAGCGCGTCTGTCATGTTGAAAAACATAATAATCCGCTTCACATCGCCTTTATTTTAACAGACAAGATAGAGATAAATATTTCAAATCGAAAACGATTGGAAATGGGGTTTTTTCATTTAAGATATGTGTTTACGATTTGAAATGGCCCCGTCCTTGCATAGTGAAGGAATCGCTGCTCCGTCAATGGTCTCAATCGCCAGCCATTTTAATACACGGCAAGCGCGCTTGTTTAAGTCGGGAAGGAAAAATGCAATAATATGTTTACAACGCGTGTACTGCGTCACCTTTGATGCCAGAAGATAGAGAGTAAAACGTTATAGGATAAGCGAATCATTCTGTTTAAAAGCCATTACTTTATGTAAAGATGTCATCGAAATCGGTCTGTATAGAAAAAGACTGGGTGGTTCATAGGCAGGACACGGCAAGCCATATCCAGTATTGCACACAGTTGCGATGCGCGTGAAGAATTCAGTCCGCAAAATCACAGTTTATAAGTTTTCATATTTCAGTTGAAAAAGCAAACGCACTCAAAGCTGATAGCAATAAAGGTTGAAAATCGTTTGACCTTCATAAAAACACACTTTGTCAATTCATATTAATTTCTATTCTACATGTGCATCTTTTACTTGGAAAGCGCATAGCAAAAATCGCGAAGCCTGACAAATCATACTCTTTTTTTTAATCGTCACATTTGAACAAATGAATTAAAATCACATTTTTATTCATTCTGCTTAAAAAATAAACGTCCTTTTACATAATTAAAACAATATAAAAACATGCATCAAAGGATTCAGTTTAGCCAAAAATGTATAAAAATCTATTGTGTTGAATATTGGACATTTTCCGTACCTGTGTTGTTGAGTTGACTGAAATCTCGCCACTGTCTTCACTTCTCTCCTCTCTTTAAACCCAAGCGCTCAGCCTCGCGCTAGCTTAACACGAGACCGGCCTGATTGGCTAGGCAGTCTCGCCGATTCAAAACAACCTCCGTTTCTTGCCATTGGGCAGAGCCACATGCACATCCAGCGACTCTCCTCCCAGGCCAACCCATAGGTCTTCGTATGCTCAGCCTCCTCGCTTTATCTATGATCGCACATATAAGAAAAATATGGCTAAAGTTATTATATATGATTGTATATTTATTGTTTATCTTAGTAGCTGAATATTTGTACAGTGTGCTACAACAGAGCCATACTAATCTTCAAGACATTATTAAAATTCTGGATTTTTTTACATTTAAACCTGACCATTTTTAAAAATGTCTGTTACCGCTAAATGTAACATTACACTGATCATGTTACTTGTTACTTTTTTGCTTAATTGAAACACACAAGATGCTCTTTAGAACATTCTCAAATCACCTTGGGACAACATAGATCATAATGTTTTGCACAATGATAAAACGCATGCTGTCAGTACAGCAAAGGGGAGCATACAATGGCATAAAATGTATTTTCTCCTAATGATATTTTCAAGATATTTGGAGAACTAAGTTTACACATTTTCAAAGGAACTTAATGATAAAGTGAAAGTGATGTGAGGCCAAGTATGGTGTTCCATACTCGGAATTTGTGCTCTGCATTTAACCCATCCAAGTGCACACACATAGCAGTGAGTAACACGCACACCGTGGCGTGAACACACACCCAGAGCAGTGAGCAGCCATTGCTGCGGTGCCCGGGGAGCAGTGCCTTGCTCAAGGGTCCCCCCACCTACAATCCCTGCTGGTACTGAGGCTCGAACCGGCAACGTTTGGGTTACAAGTCCGAGTCTCTAACCATTAAGCCAGGGTCACCCTTATTAATGATAATAATACTTATTAAACTGTTGTAACATGGTATAATTCACCAGTCATAGAAATGAAATGAAAAACTAAATGAAACAAAAATAAAAAATCGTATTAACATTCATAGAAGCATTTTTATATTATATTCTGACATCTTACTGCACTGTGGGTAATAGTATGGTGTTACACAAGTAAAACAATAGTTATAGTGGTATTTTAACAGAAACCTAATATTTTGTACAGTAGGTCTATACGACACTTTGTCGACATATTATGTAATTCTAAAAGAGTAAACAGGCAAGTAAACTGTCTCACCGAAGAATATAAATTGTGAATGATACCAGGCCCATGCTTAATATAGATTTTCTATAGACATTTAACATTTTATGGACTAAACACTGAGATATTTTGAGATGCACATGCACTGCCACATCAGACTGCATGCATTTGCAAAGCATTTGTGGGTACACACCTGCGAGCAGCTTGTCCTTATACCATAGAGGGAACATGTGTACTGTCATTGTGATTATATTTGATGGGCTGTGGAGACTGTTAGCAAGTATACTTTATTATTATGATATACAGTAGGCCTCCTGTGGTGTCCCTTATAAAGGCAAGACCTGCAGATGTTTCACTCATGTCTGGACATAAAACCAATGATTCTAACTGTCCCAAACGACTGACAGTCACCTGCCCACTTGTACACTGTGCATAAAGATAAGTTAGACAATGCAACATGATAATAACTGGTGTCTTTTTGAGCAGATAAATCACAATACAGCACATTTACATGTGAGAATGTGCACTATACGTTGTTGGTGGTATGCCACATCAAAGTAGGCTATTACATTCACCTTGAACAGTAAGGTTGTATACACCTGTTGAAATATGCAGTGCAATACTCTTTCTAATGCAATACTATATTGCATATTGCAATAAACATGCAATAAACATATTGTGTGCAGTGTAAGATGCTCTTTGAAATAGCAATGTTTATATGCATAAGCAAATGTAGTACATGCTTATACTTGGTTACGTACTGTAAAAAAAATGTTTTTTGTTGGTTCAACTTAAAAAAATAAGCAAAAAATAACCTGGTTGTCCTATTTTTTTTAAATGAGTTATTGAGTTGATTAATATTTTGTTGAATTTACTCAAAATTTTAAGGCAACCAGGTAACTTATTTTTTTAAGTTGAACCAACTATTTTTTTTCAGTGCAGGTTTTTGCAGGTTAAACTGATCTTTACTCACACCTCGAACTCCTTCATCTAGCTCTTGTATTCCATGTGTATTCCTTGTTTTCCCTCTTTAACCTGAAAACTCTTCTCTCAGCACTGTCATTCTATTTGCTTTACAATTATTGAGTATTTTTGTCAAAATAATAGCATAAAAAAGCCAATAAATTTTAAAGAAGTGAAAAACAAGAAATGCTTTAAAAAACTGGAAAGTAAAAGGCATAAACACTTTTAGTGGGCATAATATGCACTGTAGTAACTGTAATACCACTTATACTTGATTTTTTAAAAGGGATAGATTTTCTGCAAAGTCACTGTGGCTTTTCAATTTATAATGCGTTTATGTTTTATGGATTTATAGTAAAGCACATGCATATCATACAGACGGTTTCAGTGGCAACAACATGTGGCCCACACTTAACTTCCGGTAGACCTCCGGTAAGAATCTATAACTGTTGAGCAGCTTTACTTTAATTTAATACAATTAATATACAATAAATTATTACAATAAATTCATATTAATATCAATTTAATATATTGATTATATAATACTATAACCAAACATAGACCAGAAGTTAACTTTGGGCCAGGTGCGTGTGTACGTCAGATGAAACAGTTTATGTGTGAAAGTTATTTTTTTGTTGATGAACAGACAGGCTAACACTTGAAATAAAATGAAATAGCAAATGAAATAAAAATGGTTGTGTAGCAAATGTATGAAAAAATATTACTTTATTTTATTCAGAACAACCACCATCTTTATAAACAGTTCTATCCGACGCACTTGCCTGGCCCGAAGTACCTTCTGGTCTGTGTTTGTTTATCGGTCTAGCTAGCAGCTAACAATATAAATATTTATATTGTTTTGTGTTTATATTAATATTTTATTGTACAATAATTGTATTAAATAAACAACTTGTTGAATTTTATTTTATACTAATTTTATTAAATAAAAATGTGTTGAATGGGTGTCACTCTTGTTACATTTAAGTTTAGCCAAGTAACGGTTCTTCTACAGGTAGTGGTAAGTAACCCAATAATAATAGACATACTTTTAACTTGCTAGCTAATGAAATTTTCTTGTTATTTCTTTTGCTTGTTATCAGAAATAATCTGCAGGGACTCTATTCTTTGCGGATGTGCACAGAAGTTAAGTGTGGACCACAAAAGCGTAACATTTGGTTATGTTGTTGCTTTGAAACCATATATACAGTTACATGAAATATGAACAAAACTTTTTATATTGTTTACACCAGACACAACAAAGAACTTGTGTTTTTTTCTGTTACTATTTTTTATACTATTTATTTTACATAGACAACCCACCAAAATGTGCACAATATGGATGCCACATGTTTTGTGTGACACAGAAACTTTGCCCAGTCCACTCTGGTCTGATTGTTTTCTCTTTATTTGTAAATGTATGAATTGCTCACACAGTTGCCCTTAATTCTGCCCTCAATGGGTTGCAGACATTAAAATACTCCCTAAAACAAACATATTTGGCACAGTTACAGCATGTAATAAAATATAATACTATACTGCTATTAAAACCTCCTTGAAACATGCTATTTCTATATTTTTTATATCTAGCATGATTATTTGTGGTCTTTGTTGACACCTCATGCTCAACAGACATCTTGGTCAATGTTGGCTGCAAACCCAACAAAGGAAAGCCTCACAGACATTGCCAAATCTGTCAAAATAAAGATTTTTACCTTTCTTATGGAAAGATTTGCTTTCACAGCCCATGTCACAAAGCAATGGGCCTTTTTATAAAGTAATTCTATCAGAACCTGCTAGGAAATTGAATTAATTTTCATTCTCCCCCTAAAACATGCAATGATTTGCAAAATAATAAAAATCTTTTAATCACAAAATTATATAAAACCACAAAACACGAAATGCACAGTATCACCGGTAACAGCCAAAATGATGCCAGATATGATCTTACATGTAACTCTACATTTTTAATAATATCCCAGCCCCTTTTAAATTGATATAGGGCTAATAGGCCTATACTAGACATCTGCGTGATAAACCACCACACATATAAATTATTTAGTGAGGTCAATTCTGCATGGCACTTAATTATTAAATGACACATAATTACCCTAATTCAGTCATTCAAAGATAGTGAGATGGGGAAGAGTCAACATCTTTTTTCTTCAAACAGCCCGCCGCTGCGTGTGATAAACACATTTGCATCGCTAAGAGATTTTCTTCATTATGCTTGTAGAAAGTACTTTTTTTGAATGTCACATATTTTAGACTAGAAACAAATTTGTATTTTCAGTCGTCCGGGAGTGTAATTTACGAAAATTAAAAATAATTTTATTAAAGTAAAACGGTAATTATCAAGCTTTTCGGCGCATGTCATGGTAACATAGCCTATGGTTTATTTCCCTAAGGTTTAATTCAAACCGGCGTTAACTTTTATCATGTCAGGGTACATCACAATACATGTACATGTAATTTACACTTTTATTTATTTGTACGATCAATATTATTCCCTTTTAATAAGTAGAGTGTACTTCAGCATGCTCTGCGAAAGCAAATGGGAACCGCCCTAAAGCCGGTGTAACGTGATCCCGCACGCGCCAGTCGAATCTCATGCTAGCTCATTCGCACTGCAGACTGTTACTCGTCTCTGTCTCGGAGCATTTCTGATCAAAGTAAGCGACCACAGCTGTCCAAATATCCGCTAGGGCCCAAGGGCAAAAAGTCATTATTACGTTGCATTTTACTTTTCTATTTTAAATTTCATATCGTTGCGTTCCAGATCACACTTTAAACATGGGGAAGCTTTCGACATGGACGCTTCTGGCAGTCTTTTCTCTGCTGGTAGTGAAAGGTAAGCATTTCGCCCCTCTTTGTTGAACCCTGTGCCATGCCTCCTTCATCATGTCTGTCGCCCGGCCGGAACACCGGCACTTTGGAAAATCGTTATGCATATAAACCTTTTTGCTCTTGTGTTTAGTACTGGAAGCCTGATCACTCAGTAATTACCGTCTAGTGCGCGCTGGAGTTGCGTTTTAACATCTGTAGCAACACTGTCTCGATCATATGTCTGGGTCTAGCCATCGCTACCGTGCTGTGCGTGACATGAGGCTCATCAAATGATCATTTATTCCGACATTTTGATTAGGTGAATTCACATACAAAAAGAAACAGGCAATTTTGTTTTATGGTTGTATGAGATACTTTGTGTACGAGTGTCATTGTTTGTTCTGGACAACTAAGTGCAGCCCTAATATTAATATAATTCATGACATTTGTGTTTTGCATATAGCACAACATTTTTTAAACGAGTCATCTTTATAACTATTTGTCTTGTTATTGACAAATATTTAGGCCAATTTAAAAATGAATCAGTGAGGGCTTTTGGTTGTTGTTTATAGTTGAAGAGGATTGATCTTTTTTATTTGGTAGGCTAATTAAAGGTGGATAATATCTTAAATCTACAATTTCTTTCTTTTTTTGTTTGTTACATTTCTGTTTGGAAATGAATATTGCATTATGCTTTCCCTGGCTGAAAATAGCCTATATAATACCGATTTACTGCATGAACTTGTAATATTTAGAGAAAATTGTGAATTCAATACAGTCTTTAATTTCGGCATAGCCCAGAACAGGTAGGTCGGGGAGTTTGGAGTCAGAGCGCATGCGTATATGAAGGCACAATGCGCTCAGGTACGGCATATGAGGCTGGATTTTTTTGGAGACTGCGGAAGATAGGGAGATACCATCATTTTATGACAGGGGGTGTCTCTTTCTGCCTGTTGGGTCAATTGAGTTCACTAAGGTGCAATTACTAATGTCTGACAAAATCTGTGGGTTTTTCAAAGCAAAAATCATGTAGGCTTATGAAACTTAAAAAAAAAAACTGAATTAAAGGAATGACATGCTATGCTGTGAGACTACATGGAATATTAAGAAGATGGTGTGCACCCCGCCCTTTATTTTGTAAACCCCTTCTAAATCTAAAGCCCCCACTGAAATGAACGGCAGTGATAGACGGCTCCTCCCTGTTTACTTGTCAGCCACACCCTCTGTTGTATATGTAATCAGATCACTATCACTTACCTGAAACATCATTGTTTATGCATGAGAGTATAGTTACCTCTGTTTTTAGTGTTAGGCTTGTGTTTTCGACAACTGTTTATTTGTTGGTTAAAGTTAATGCTGTCTGAAAAGCAGATTAAATCAAACACATAATGGGTACTGTATGTAAACCTGCAGGTGCCTGTTGTGAATGGTAAAATCATGTGACTGTCACATGATGTATTGATCACATAATAGTGCGACCAATGCTGAGCTGGCTTTGGCACTGCTACATGGGCACTGCTTAGAGTCCTGTTGCTAAACTTGGTCCCAATATGGTTATGACCCATAACCAAGAAAGCTGCCAAATAATGTACAAGAGCGATAGAAAAACAAGTGGACTGATAAATGGAAGTACTCTTTGGGTAGAAGACTGACCCGCATGGACCCCGGGCTAAAAATAAATGCAGAAAATTACTGCACAAGAGTTGGCTGACTTACTACAAAAAAATGTACTATCAAAAATGCCATTTTATGTCTTTGTTTTGTGCTACATAAACACAAAAGATTCTTTGTCTCTTTGTGCTGCAAGAATGCATTGCTGTCATTTAACATCTTTGTTAAAATCCAGGAATGCAACAGCACTGCTGTGGAATTAGTTCCATAAAGAATCTTTAGTGAAGCTGAACATCACAGGCAGTATTAGCATTAGCACCTTTTTGCAATTGGGGCCCAATAAAATAATCCTATTAAAGATACAAGGGATGCAATGATATGCATAACTAAAATGATGCAGATAAGTACGGTAAAAATAAATGCTAGGTTTTTTTCATGCACTCGTTTAGGCTTAATTAACAATGCAATACACACTTGTTTATTTAAATAACCATTTCGTATTTATTTCTGCATTATGTAATAAAGCGTTTCATATTTGTGTGTGTCACAGGAATTTGTGAGGATCTGGATTTGTCAGATGCATTGGATGATAAGCCACGTAAGTATGACTGATGCAGTGTTCCAACTAAAAGCTTCTCTGTTTTTGGTTAATGTAATGGGGTAACTTACAGTTACATCTTTGCATCAGATGGACATTTATTTTGCATTTTTTACAGCTACTTCAGCTCCTAAAGTGGAACCAGCAGGCGGTGACGGTCAGTTAATTCATTCATTTACAATTCATTAATAACACTGTACTAAGCACAGCAAATGCCATTAAAAGCTTTTCACAATGGAATAATGTGATCAAAATCTTATGACTTGCTACCAATGAATGACAATTCAATTTTTTATGGTGTTCAACAGTGAAACCCACGACCAAGCGTCCTGTTCAGCCCACAGTCCCAGTAAAGAATCCAGTAAAACCCAAGCCCAAACAAACAGGTGAGAGAGGACCTTCCAGAATCCTTCCCTCTGTTCTCGCGTCTGATGGCTGTGTAAATCTTCCTACTAACCCGCTCAAATAAACCCTGGAACATAAAATCCCATCATGCCCTTGAAATCAGTACCCTGGTCTGAAGTTCTGTCTGCCAAAACATATCTGTTTACAACATGCCATCTCTTGTTAGTTAAATGAAACGGGCCAATAGAAAGCTATTTCATCGACAGAAAATCATTAGTAAAGGGTTTATTTTGGAACAGTTTAAAGAGGATTTGTATTGTGTAATGACAAAAACGATATCTAAGAATATCTTGTGTTGTATGTGTGTTGGAAAGTATGTCAGGACTTTTGAAAGATTTGAGTGTGAAATATTATGATTTTTTTATTAACATGTTGTATTTGGTAGTCCCTCATTGGTGGACATCCACTCTATGTACAGTATATGCGAAACTCTTTATAAATACTAACATATTAACCTCTACTAACAGAAGAGACATACACTGATTTCTTTGATTCCACCATTCGGCCGGGTCTGTTGCCCCGAACAACCACTAAACCTCTCCAAACCTCTGTTCACCCCCGGAAACAGTCTGGTGTGTACTGTGCTCTCAGTTCCCCAGTAGAACTGCCCTCATGTGTGTGTTCATGTGTTGCATGAAGATTTTTATTTTCAAAGCAAGTCGAGCGAGAGGCCAAAATATATGATTTGATATCATATATTTTCGCCTTTAATGTGATAATCATTGAATGTTTAGCATCATTTTTAGCATCATGCTTTGAATATATAACACGTTAGAAAGTCTACACTTTTCTCTGTTAGTTAACTATTCAAAACAATAGAAATACAAAGGCAATGTCTCCATTATGTACATCCAATTTACAGTGAATAAAAAAGATGACTTTTTGAGCTATTTAATGCTTCACACACATAAGCATAGCCTAGTAGCCTACATGACTTTTTTATGGTAAGGTTTAACTATAATGCAGTACACAAAAGAACAATATCCAGATAAAGAAACATATGCAAATTCCACATAGACCACAGCAGTATCTTGCAAAATCTCACAAGGCTTCCAACTGGATACTGCATTAGGAACTTCTGAAGAATCAAATTAATGTTTTCTTGTTGGTTCTGGCCCTTTAACTTGTGTGCTCTAGCACTTACAGTATCGCACTTGTGGTCTTTTCTGTAAATCAGCTCGACCAATCAGGATTTAGTGTCCTTCACTGTCTGTCTCCGTGCATGTTAATGTAATTTAATTTCACTGTAAAAAGAAAAGTTGCTGACCAGTTCCTTCAAAGTTCATTTTTTCTCTAGGATTATGTTGTGTAGTTCAGTATCACATCTTGTAATCACATGTATTCGTCTTCACAGATTTCAGTGGCATGGTATATATTGGTGTTGCCATCTGATACCATCAATGTACCATAGTATCACCACAGTACACATTGTGTTTTTCATTTCCACAATGGTGTATTGAGCTTATGTAATGACACATTTATTTTGGCTGACAGGTTCTGATGACTTCGATCTTAGCGATGCTCTTAATCCCGACAATGACATCAGAGGAAAGGGCAAAGACTCGGACAAAAATGGTGTGTATTTTTTAATAGGTTCACATTCTACAGATTTAGCTTCAGTCAGCCATCTTTAATAAATGTAATGCTAGCATAAAATTGTGATAGAAACTACCTGCTAAACATGTTATAATGTTTCATAATGATTTATTTCATGGACGGATAGGGTTATTAATAAAGTGAGGTCAAACATATTTATCCTCTCTCAAAATACATATAATTAAAGGGATCTACTCACCTTCGAGTTGTTCCAATGGCCACCATTGACTACCACAGTAGGAAAAATGACTTTAAAATTTTTTTGTTCTGTTGAACACAAAATAATATATTTTGAAGAATGTAGAAAAGCAAACAGTTCTGTGGCACTTTTGACTACCATTGTCATTTTTCCTACTATGGTAGTCAATCGTGGCATTTGTCCAAATATCTTTCCCTGTGTTCAACCAAACAAAGACATTTATACAGGTTTGTAACAACTAGAGAGTAAGGGTACGATCACACAGAACGCGCTTTTCATGTTCGAAAACACGAGGCGCGCTTTGAAAAGAGCAGCGCGCAGCATTTTTTACATGTCGCTAGGTAACCCGAAACAGCCACAACACGTTTCTCCTCCATGTCTCCAGGCGTTCCGAGCATTGCGACAAGGGAAGCCCCGCCTCTCCACTCATCCGATTGGACAATGGAAAAAAGCGCACATGACATCAAACGCTTTTCTGCTCAGAGTTGAGTTTTTTTCAACTTCGGGCGCTCAGAGCGCTCCGCCTAAAACGGGAGGCGCAGCAGGTGGCAGAAACGCGAGGCGCCCGGCGCGCATGAGCAGCGCGCAAAGCGCTCCCTGCCAACTGAAAACAATTCAAAAGAGGCGCGTCTCACAGCAAAAGACGTGTTCTGTCTGATCAGGCCCTAATTCATGACAGAATTTACATTTTTGGGTGAACTGGCCCTTTAAGAAATTACTACTATGCATGTTTCAATGCAGGTTGCATTTTTATCTACAGTATTCTTCCCACTTCTGTAAATACTCTTGAAGCTCACCAAAGGCATTGGCAATATAATCACACAGTTTAAAGTGAGTGAGTAATATCACGCTCACAGTTACTGGGTAACCAATGTAGTTGTATCGGTATTCAGCCAGAGGTGATGCATCTCATGTCCCTGCTAGATAAAGGCCTTGCAGGAGGTGGCCGTGAGGATGGCCAAGTCAATAGCCGAGGTGGAACTAGTGGTAAGAAACAGACCTATGTTTGGGTGATACAGCCTGGGATACATCTTGTCTTTATCTTCTTAGCTGGAAGAATTGCTTCATATTGAAATCACATCAAAACCTCCACTATTAAAAATCTAATGGGCTGCGTAGTCTTATTGTGTTTACCTAATGACCACAGTCTCCTAATCTCTTGTTTATAATTATGTGGCTCCTAATCTCTTGCATCTGCAGGAAACTTTGCACGGAGATTGGGTTTTATTATCCAGATTGGTTGATGTTTTTGCTTGCTCTGGATTGTATCAGCATCTCTGCTTCCTACCGGTTTGGGGTTTCAGGCTTTTTTGGGCATTTTCCTCCTCGGGGAATTTTGTTGCGATAACTTTAGTAGGGAGATCTTAATTAGAAGAGCCAACATTGAAATACATATCATGTTGCTCTTAGGCTAATTTTTGTCTTTCACTTTTCAGCTGGTGGATTCTCAAACGATGACCTTGCTGATATTGGCAATGACAATACCTATAAACCAGACAAAGGCAAAGGCAAAGGTGACCTACCTTATTCGTAAAGCATCACAATCTCGCATGTTGTGAGAGAATCAAACAAGTCAAATAAAACCGCAATAGCTGACATACTTCATGTGTCTTCAGGTGGACAAGGAACAAGTGGCAATGATTTGGAGCCTGCTGATGAAAATAACTACGGTATGAACAGGCTACATTTAGTTAGCCACGTTAGCTTAGTTAAATATTTGTTATTGTGGGCTATTGTATGGTTTTTATTCCAGACACCATGGCTGAGACCGGTACCATCGCTGGTATCATAAGTGCCGTTGGCATGGCGCTGGTTGGCGCGGTGAGCGGCTACATCTCCTATCAGAAGAAGAAGCTATGCTTCAGCATACAGCGTAAGAGTTTGTTTTGCTTTTAAATTCACCACATCTCATGAATTTTAAATAACTTCTAATCACGTTTAATGTGTTCTGTCTTTTCACAGAGAGCCTGAACACGGATATGGTGAAGGCAGACGCTCCAGATGCTGTAGTAGCTCAAGAGCCACAAGGTAGCAACCCTTGTTTATGAGACAGATACAGTAGTTTTATGAAACTGGGTAAATTATACAATTTTCAATATAATGATATGTAACTATTCAGTTATTTTGTTTTTCCAGTTATTTTTATCAAAGTTATGTATAACATTAGAAGCACAGTGCTTTGATGGTGCCCAAATGGTTCTAAAGTTTGGATTTTTATTCTAATGCATGGCTTTTATTATGTCACTAAAGTTAATATAGTTTTAATCAAATGAACTTTATTATCATTAGTGCACCTTTAATGTAGACATATGGATCTGTTTGTATTCTCATATTGAATAATAAGCTCTCAAATGTTATTTTTCAGTTCAACAGACTCTTCTCCAGCCTCCTAATGCTGAGCCTCCGACAGAGGAAAATGCCGTCTAACCTGAAATACATCGCGCAAACTAAAGGGGCAAAGTTTCAAATCTTCATTCTCCCATTCAAGTACCACTATGTTTCCCAGCACATGTGCACCGCGCGGCCCTTTTGAAGTACTAATGTGACTGTTTAAATCCAGCTTAATATCACTTTATTTATTTAACTGTTAAAGCCTGTTTGCAACAATTTTGCTATGTAAAAGAAAACCGTAAAAAATGAAGTCTCGAGACTGAGAAACCACTTGAGTTTTTAAAGATTTGTTATGGACTCCCTCACTGTACTGTAGTACAGTCTTGTTGTTTACCTTCTTAAGATTAGCTCAGACAAATGTATACTTAAAGGATTACTTGACTAAAAATGGACTAAAATCTGTCATTATTTACTAAACCCATATGGGTTTCCTCTGCAGAACACAGAAGGAGGTAACTGAACAAAAATCTGGTTGGGCGAATTCAATCCGGTGGCATTTAATCAGGATTTACGCCCAAGAGTGTCAGTAAATGTTGATTTTAGTGAAAACAATCTGATATTGAATCATGAAGCTCCAGTGTTCATGCCAAAACTGACAAACATAAAGAGCTTACACAGGTGAGAAATGACCCAGATAGCACAGGTACGTCTGTAAGATGTCATGTCTGCCAAAGATCTGGAGATCTGAAAAACATCTGCTCTGTAAAAACATGATAGAAGTCTTAAAAAATGCAGTTTTACATCCATTCTAAATCATAAACATCTTACAGACAACTTCTAAATGTCTATATGACATCTGACAGTAGACGTCTCAGAGATGTATTGCAGATGAACAAACAATCAAAGAAAAATACGTTTTGCAGATGTAAATGCAGACATCAAATAGATGTCTCCTAGATGTATGCGTGCTATCAGGGGACGGCTGAAGAGACAAATACAAATTTGGAAGGACATGAGGGTCAATAAATAATGACAGAATCGTAACCTTTGTGTGAGCTAATTCAGATGATTGGTGATTCTAACGTTTACAGAAACAAGTGATTGGATAATCAGCCTTTATCTAGACTGTTTCCACATGTTGTTACAGTAATACAGTTGTTTGGAATTTGCTATTGAATCTAGATCATGAAGAATTTGTCTTATTATTTTTACTTTTGCACATTTTGGAAGTTTTTTTAGTTTTACACGATCTATATATATTTGCCTTGCTTTCACATGGCAATGTGAAAAGATTGTTACACATATACTGTATATGCAGGTATTTGTGTCTTAGCAAACTTTATACTAGCGTGACTTTTGAAAAAAAAAAATTGAACGACTGATGTCAGAAACTAACCAACAGCTGCTTAACTTCTAATTTGCGTAAAAAAACCACTGATCAAAAAGGGGTGTAACTGTGAAGACGTGATTGTGTTGATGAAAAACAGTGTTGACTGCTTTCGTGTGTATTAGTTGGATGTCAGTGGTTGCGATTCCTTCTTTTGAGGAATATATAGAACTGGTGTGATAAGAGTGGCTAGTTACATTAGCGTGAATTCGTGAGTGGAAGTAACTTGTGTTTTTTATGTTAGTGCAATACTTAAGGCCATTGCACATTGAGTCCGAAATTTGCGTCCGAAATTTACGCACGTTAAAAAAATAAATACGACCTCACGTTGTGTCAATCACATTTACACACTGCCTCCGATATGTTCGTCCGTCATAAAAAAATTCGGACTGGGTTCGATTTTCTTCGTTTTTCGCATCCGTAGCAAGCGTTTGGACAATTCAGAGACACCGTACAAACGAGCGCCAAATGCGAAAAAAACTTGTACGAAAATTTCGGACTGCATGTGCAAAGACCTTTACGCTGTGTAGTAACTCTCGTATTGCTAATTGCTAATAATGTGCTTGCTTGTATATTGCATACTGTTTTGAAGTTTGTACTCGAACCGTTGTATCAGTGCATCTCTATTTACACTTGTAGCAGTCAATGTACATAAATGTTTGTGCACCCCACTCTTTTTTAACTGGGGAGTAGCTTTCGTCCTAGCTTAGTGTTTGTATCGTTTGTAGCATGTTTGAACTTTAGCTTTCCAGTCTTTTTAGAATCCTTGTAGACCTGATGCACCCTTACTAGTTTTGCTATTGCCTTAATCCCTGGCTGCATTCCCAGTAGCCTGTTTTGCTAACTTGTCCAACTCGCATGGATAGATGAAAGGGTTCTGTCTTTGAACAACAGTGCCTTTTTGCTACTGAGGTTTTAAGAAGGCCACGAACCAGAATTGTGAAGAAAACTAGCAAGAAAAGTTAGCAAAACTAACTGGAAAGCAGATCAATCCTTGCCAATCGCATCCCTACTTAAGATGCCCCAGATTTATTGTAGCTGTTGTTTTACACTGTGAATTCAGGTGCACTTTTTTTACCCCCCAGCCTTCGCAAATGGTGCTTTCCTTCCCAATGCCTTACCACGCTAACATTAGCGAAGACACGCTAGCATACAAACACAGAAGGAAACACGACACTAACAGTCGCAACCATTAGAAGGGCTGCATTTGTTGAATGTGCACTAACCAGACGTACCTGGGTGGAACCTGGTCGACTGTTTCAGTTTGTTCTCTCACATGCCCACGATGAACTAGATTTACAATACTTCAGTAACTAATACTGATGTCTGACATGCTTAAGAATGTTGCCTGATATCAGCATGGTCCAACCTCTGCACACTGACAGTTTATCCTACCACGGCATTTGAACCACATCTATAGATAAAAACAAAAACTAACCAACCGGAATGTTAGCTGAATGTATCTCTTTTTACTGATATGGTGATTGTTAGGCTACAGAAAAATGTGGCTTTATCGGTGCTACACTTGTCAGAAATGTAGAACACCAAAGATAAAACGTGATGGGTTTTGCCTTTTTGCGTGTCAGTGTAGTGATTCGGTGACAGCAATGAATTTCAATGATAGCTAAATGAAAGACACAAAGGTCTTGGTTTAGGAATGTCTTGAACGTTTTTGACAACCCTATCACATATTTGTATTTGTAAGAACTATTCCAGATTTGTTGCTTTGATGCATTATCTGCTTGATAAAACCTCCCCGATTCCTTTAAAGGTCCAGTGTGTCATTTTTTGGAGGATCTATTGACATAAATTCAATATAATATACATAACTATGTCTTCAGAGGTGTATAAAGAGCTTATACAATGAAGCGTTGTTTTTATTACCTTAGAATAAGCTATTTCTATCTACATACACCGCAGGTCCCCTTGCATATGATTCGCCATGTTCTGTCAGCCGTCGTAGAGTTTCGAACAGGAGGGGTGGAGCGAGATGTTGGTTGTAAATACGCAACCTTGCCGCTAGATTTCACTGAGTGGACCTTTAATCGATTGTCTACATTTGTAATGATTGGATCCTAGAAATTCATATGGCAAAGGTTGCATTTCAAGGCTCTCTGGTATTGTTTGGCCAGTTGTTGCAATTTTGTCAAAACAAGGGTGTAAATGCAGAAGTGTACAGAAATGCATGTTTTGAATTCTAGCTGTAGATATAAAAAGTCTTTTTCTTGTGTACTGGGTTTATTCATGAGCATAAGAAATTTGTTATTGGGCCAGAACTGTCTGAGAGGTGTCTTAAATTTACACTGCCACATTGGTATTTCATCCTGTAACTGCCACAGATCAGATTGTAGCTCCGTGCAATATTAAGTTTGCTTATTTAATAAATTTAGCCGTGACCTGAACCTCGGAGACATTGACCTTCAGCATATAATCTCAGTTTTCATTAGTGCCTGCTCACACAAGTACAGAATGCAATGAAAACACACAAACAGAGAAATTAACTGGAAATTACCTTCTAGACACCTCAGTTTCTACTGTAGAATTTGATATTCAAATTTTGTCCTCAAATTGTATTCTGTATCTCGCTGGAGGTCAGCACAAAGAAACCCAATAATAAACAATTTATCTTGTCTGAGTCTTTCATTACTCCAAGAAAAAGTGGGGATGTACATTTTGATATTTTAATATTCTGACGCAATTTTTATATTTTTAAATGTACAGATAAAAAGGAGAATAACAGAACGAATGACAAGAAAGAATAAACAAGAGGGAATACAAAAATACAAGAAGACAAAACAACAAAAATACACATTATATTATTTTCTTTTTTTTAAAGGTGCATTATAAAAATCCAAGTCATACATTTTTAAAACAGTAACTGGCATTGAAAGTTGGTCTCTTAAAGTTAAGTTCACACATCATCATTTACTCACCCTCTTGTAATTTCAAACCGTTATGACAGAACACAAAAGAAGATATTTTGAAGAATGTTGTTAACTGGCCCCAATTCACTTGCATTGGTTTTGTGTCCACACAATAAAAGTGAATGGGTACAGCCATTGTTTGGTTACCACTGTAATCCCGAACAGTACAATCTACTAATTAAAAATGAGTTAACTGTACTCAAAACTGAAATAGTCCCGTTTACTTAAAATTTTAAAGTGTCCCAGATAGCAAGCAACCATTGAATACATTTTAAAAAAAGTTAAATTTAACCAGACTACCATTATTGTGATCAGTGTTTGCTTTAGTTGGGCTCTTGACTCTTGTGTTTCACTACTAGAACATTTGCTTAGCTTCTCTTTAACCACTGAAACAGTGTGTTAAAACCCGTTTGTTTGGGGTAAAAAGCAAAGAAATCCGGTAGCTGATTTCAATTGGTGATCATGAATCACTGATAAAGAGTGTGTTGTGTTATTACTTTGTAAACTGATTTATATTACAGATTAGTGTTATGACTGTCATATCCTCAGAGACAAATATAAATATGCCTAAAAACCTTTTAATAAATCAATTAGACATGAATAATCAGTGTATGAATCTCAACAATGGTGACAATCAACAAAATAAAACTTCATGCTGCAATGGATGCTGGGTAACATCATAGTACAAAACTCATTCATGATTCCCAGCATGCATTGCAGTTGATCTGTTTATCTGAATTTGTTTGATGATTGTCACCATTGTTGAGGTTTGTATGATGACTGTTGATGTCAGTAAAACGTTCTTTATTTTGACACAATCCTTGTGCATTTATGAACTGAAACATTCTCATCAGTAAGAAAAGGATCAAACTCATTCTTATTTACAACAGCTTTTGTACTTTATTAATAATTGACACCTATTATGAAATCTACTCCAAGCTGACCTTTTAACGATCTCTGTTTAGTCAATGCGCAAGTGTTATTCCTCATTTTTTTTTCGTAGAGTCAACTTATTACATTTCACAGTTCGACAAGAGCAGTTGCTGTTACTAATTACTTTAAGTTCAGTCTACTTAGAATTTAGTGCAATGCCCTTTTATATGTTGGATGAGCTGAACATTTTAAGTTATATCAAATACACATTACTTAACTTTTTTAAGGTAATCGGTTACCTCAAAATGTTTAAGTACACTCAACTTGTCCGGGTTTACAGTGTACCAACATTCCTCAAAATGTCTTCTTTTGTGTTCTGCAGAAGAAAGAAAGTCATACAGGTTTGAAATGACAAGAGGGTGAGTAAATGATTACAGAATTTTCCTTTTTGGGTGACTTTAAGGTGCACAGCCTGAGTTGTTAAAATGATCTGAAATGTTTCTCCCTTATACTGTCATAACTTCCTTTCTTACATACTTATCAAGTGTACAAGTGGACAACCCTTAACTGAAGATGGTAAAAGTTTCTCGCGCAATATGGAAAGGTTCCACAGAAATACATATGGACACAACAGACATACTCAACAGGTGGAGTGAGGATATGATGGTCCCTATTTTCCCTTCTGTAAACATAAATTTCAGTAGTACAGGCAGTACAGTAGTAAAGTATGCATATGAAAACAGGACAGACACTACAGGCTTTCATCTTTATACTAACAAGTGCTTGAGAAACACAAAGAAAAACCAATATGTGGTTTAAAATGGCAGTATTTAAACAGCACTATTCTCTCCTGACACAATGAAGGCTCCAATCTTTACGACAAAATAATGATAAAACAACTATCCCACCTAATTTTACCAACCTAAAACATGAACATGAGTTAATAAGTAAACTATAGTAAAACTAAAACTGGAGTGAAATATAAAAACAGTCGTACCAAAATTGGCACAGAGGCAGGTTGAGGTGATTAAAAACTACTAACTAATAAAGAAAATACTAGAAATTCAATAGTGAAAGAATCTATAGAAACCGACAACACACGTATTCTTCAGCTAAATGCCAATAAATTATTACAATTTCTGCATATTTAAAAGTCAAATATTAGAAATGAAACTAGTTAAAGTTAAAAAATGGAACAACTTATAACCAGAATTAAAACTCCAATCAAAGCTTTTCCTGATCTGACTAGAAGTATGTCAAAGAGAGCAGTTTCACGAAAACTAAAATAACACTGAATTGCGCAGAAGACAGTCCACTTTTTGGGTGTTCATGTAAGTTTTTGAGTGTTTCAGTACTTGGCTTTTTGTATTTTTTAAGTGAGAATAAAAATCTTGATAGATGAATATGTCACATTACCTTTTTCGTTTAAACTAGAGCTTACATTCCTATGTATTTTAACCAGAGGTGTGTAGGGGTGTACAGCCATGTGAGGGAGAATACGCATGCTCTGAGGAGGAGGAGATTGAGTGTGACGCAGATACTTCTTTCTGAAGTTCCTCCACCTTCCTCTGAAGCTCCGTACGCAAATACAGCAGCTCCTTCAGGTTCTGGTGTACAGGCATCTAAACAAGTCAACACAATTATATTTGAGATAATATGATTGTAAAATAACACATAATAGCACTTTTGATGACGTTTTGCACCTGTGGTCTCATACGGGGGTTCCAGCGCACATAATATCCGACCCACAGCTCTAAATGCCTTACACTAGCTAGAGGGTACAACACGTGGTTTTCATAGTTCACATAGAATGGGTTGGTAAAGTCTTCTGGCTGACTGTTAATGTAAGACCACAAAGACACCGTCTTACTGTTCACTTCCTGAATAAAAGAAGAGAAAAAAAGAACATTTAGAGTTTCAGGTATGAATCATTTGACTCGTCAAGAAAACTCCACCACTCCCTTCAGATTGTCACAATGGTACTTGCCTTTTGTACTCTCTCATGTTCACTGTTGTAGAGAAACGTACCAAACAGGCAGCTGTAGAGGTGATCCAGAATGGTGATGAGGAAGAGCTCATTAAATTCAAAGGCGGTGGGAAACTAGTAGATAATATAAAGACAGACAACGAGTTCCAATAAACAAGCACAACAAAATTAGCAACGAAACAGAGTTAATATCGGAATCGGTTTCAGAATGATTTTTGTTAAAGCTGATTAATGATAAATGGGTAGCCAATCAAAATCCTTCCACATTTAAAATGTTAAACTGCAGGGTGTGAGATCAGAATAAACATTACGTATTTTTTTTTAAGGAAATAAATAACACAGTCACTCAAATTCATCGTTGTTTTGTGTTTAATCTTTTTTGGCCTATGAATCACACTCAAAATATGTGTATGGTGGTGGAGAGGGAGTTTTTAGCCATTACAGGTGTTTAGGGCAGGGGTTTTGGGGTCTGGGGAGCATCCAGACAGTTCTATAGTTTTATTTCAGAGTAAAAGCAAAAATTGTAAAAGTGAAAATAAAAAAAATCACTCATTACTTGACATGCATACTCACTGGGGTTGTAAGCTGCCATGAAGCTGAATTACTGATAGCTCACCTGTCTCATCACCTGCCAAACACAGTCAATAAACTGCACGAATAAAGGGGAGCGCTCAGAGTTTAAATGATTTTCGTCTCCATGGCCGACGCGCTGTAATTACGAGATAGGAGTTAGAAATTCACAAATTCAAACATATTCGTTTTTGAAGCTGTAATAGTTTATATGTCCCAGCTGTGCCTCTGTGATTGGCTACATTCAGTTTTCTATCCCCACACTTTCTTGTACTGACACACAGTCAGTGTTCCTCACCGAAGCGAACTTGTGTCCAAAACTGATCCATTCCTTCTCCAGCAGCACCTGGAAGCCCCGGAGGGTTCTGTAGTAGGAGTCCAGCATCAGCATGGACAGAGAAGTGAGCTGAGCCGTACGGTCCCAGCCGTCACTACAGTGCACCACCACAGAGCTCTTACTGGACTCCACCTTATCTGCAATCCGCACTGCACTCACAAGCAACAGCTAATGAACGAGAGAGACAGAGAGAAAGAGCCAAAGAGCTCCTTTACTTTCTGATCCATTAACAAGATTTTTAAGACAGTTAGCATACAGTTTAGATCGGTGGTATGGTTCTGTTCTGGGCAAGACTCCCATGCAGCCAGCATGTATAAGAGCAGGGAGCGCAGCGATAACCCCCCTTAGGGTAAACAGAACAGAACAAGCAGATGTCATTAGTTCTTGAAGACATTTAAGTGTAACACATAATTAAAATGTAGTTGAGACTTATGAAAAGGGATAACAGAAGTCAAGTCCCTATTGTTAATGTGAAGTGGAGCTGGGGATGGAGGAGGGTAATTTGCTCCTGAGCAACATGATAAGTATTAGCTGAATGAATTTTTAAAACGGAAGCTGTGATTGCGTCATATTTCTATAGGTAGAGGATAGGGATGTAACGATTCACTCAGCTCACGATGCGATGCGATTCACGATTCTGATCTCACGATGCGATTTATTCACGATTTACTCACGATTTATTTTTAAAAAATGAGTTGAAACAAATTAGAAATGAACAACTTCCCTTGCATTATTTCTTAAATGCTTTACGTTTCTTTGCATAATAAAATAATGTTTTATTCCAAATAACAAAAGTAAACTGCGATTTTATAACAAATTAATAATAGAAAAAGTCTCTTTAATATAAACAAACTAATACTGTCTGTGCTTTTCTTGGATTTTTTTGCATTTAAGAAATATCAGCATCCACGTTTAGGTTTGCAGTGAAAATAGCGGCCCCTGCTGTTCAAAGAATGTATTGCGATTCAGTTCAAGCCTCAACCGAATTGAATCGTCACTCATTATAACCGATTTTCAACCGGCTCACGGTGAATCATACATCCCTAGTAGAGGAGGATCAGCTGATGCAAACTTGACTCACGTGACCCGCCAGAACTAACGCTATACGTTTGATGAGTGGTGCTCGCACACATACCTCAGAACAGTATTTGGGTCCAGATGGCACCCGTAAGCAATTTACTGTCTTAAAGATATTCAATTAACATTTTGATTCAGTTGTAAATATTCTGTGTGTTGTATTTTGGTTAAAAAAATGAAACGGGACCAGTGTTGCTGACTAAAGGAATAACAATGAGAGGTGCTGTTTACCCGAATGTACTCCAGCCAGTGTGTGGCATCTATGGCTGAATGCCAGCGCTGTTCATCGATTGTGGGGTAGACCACCTCTTTCAGCTTACGCAGAGACTCTCTAATAACGTGAATGTTCGGGATCTCCAGGAAATTCAGCTCCATGTTGGGATAGAAGTTCTCATTCTCATAACCTCCATCTTTAGCCTGTGGGGTGGGACAGCAGAAAATAAGTAAAGATGATTCATGAGTTCCATTTGCATCTCCTGATGAAATGTCCGACACAGGTCTATAACAGATCTGCACCAGTGCAGATGGCTGCTTAGTAATTGAAAACTATACTGTATTTGGGGAAAGAAATAAGGATGCTGGCGAGGGTATGTGCGGTACGTCTGAGACAAAGAAATTATTTTCAGAGATTTTCATTTTCAACTCTTGATCATGAATCAAGGCTGCGCAGGTATCATTTACCTTATGATTATCGGCAACGGTGTTCTGCCGAGCATCAAATATGGTGAGTTTATGGGACTGTGCGTTTGCATCCATGATGGTCTGAAGGTAGTGCTCATCTTCTTTACACCGACGGTCTGTGGGCCCCACCATAGGCTGACTGCAACGCACTATAGTGGCCTGAGTTTCTGGGTGGACCCAGGAGAGGACCTGAAAGAGAACAGGAGATGCAAAGTCTGTTGCTGTGATTCAATAAATTTATTGGATATTAAAGGGATAGTTCACCCAAAACTAAAAATTCTGTCATAATTTACTCACCCTTAGGTAGTTCCAAACCTGTATACATTTCTTTGTTCTGCCAAACACAAAGGAAGATATTTGGAAGTATGTCAGTAACCAAACAGATCTCATCCCCCATTTAGTAGAGAAAATAAATACTATGAGAGTCAATGGGGGGTGAGATCTGTTTAGTTTTGGAACAACCTGAATTTTCACTTTTGGGTGAACTATCCATTTAAGAATGATAATAAAACTGTACGAGGCAACTGATGATATCAAACAAGCAGATAATATTACTATGCTGACATTATGAAGATAGAAATCATTTGGTAGTTTCTATAAAAAACGAAATTCTGTGGAAATTTAAACATGTTAAAATTTGAAATCCATGTTTAGGAAGACAACATCAGGTATTTTCTGTGCGAAATAATAAAATGTAGTGTCATTAATTTATTAAAGAGCATTTTCTATCTATCATCTAATTTTTCATTTACAGCAATAACCACAGATGATCTATTTTAATATATTTTATGGCTTAGACTACTTTAATGCTCATTATCTCATACCTAGATTATGCGACTTCAGCCTGGATTTCACAGACGGGGTTCACATACTATACTCTACATTGACTTTCTTAAATGAATAAATTGTAAAGTATAAATGCAGGCACACAGACTGACCGGAATGCGGTGTTTGGCTCTGAAAGAGGCCACACGTTTGATCTCATCATCTTCAATACTTTTTGGAATAACAAGCAAAGCAGGATATGTGTCACACACTTCATAATTACTGTTGATCTTACGGATGGTCCAGCTCTCATTCGGCAAACCCTACAGAGAAAGTGGAGACTGGAAAATGAGAAAAAGGAATCTTTAAGAAGCTCCAGTGTACTGAATGAAACATTCTTGTCTCACCATCCTCTTGTACTCAGCCACTGGATCATAAACCTTCCATCCATCCTCTGGAAACTTTTCCTTGTATTGGAAAGTGAAGAGAGGCTGGAAGAGATGAAGGAACAAATTGCTTTGTCAACCAATTGCACTGAATCAGGAATGATTGACAAGTCCAGCAGCCAATGAGTGCTCTGTATCAAGTATAAGGCTGACGTACCAGGCCATTAGACAAGGGGAAGGCATACTTGGTCAACGTCTCCAAAATCTCCAGCTTACTCTGCTCCTCATTTTTATAAGCAAACCTGGGACTTCTCATATCCTGTTAAGGCAATTTCACACATCACTAAACATAGTTTATGATTGATATTAAAAGTCTTTTTTACTGAAATTCCTTTTATTGTTTTTCCAAGTTCAAATCTGAGCAAACTGTCAATGCCTTTCCTTTAAGTTCCTGTAAACACTATTCACTTCATTAACAAATGAAAAAACAAAATGTCAATTTTCATCATTATTGTAAAAAATGTTTATCATGTGATAAAAAGGACTCCTGGTTTGTTTATCCCACAATAAGACCATAAAAAAGCAAACTGACTGCATCTAAACATTAATTAAAAAGATTCTAAAATCAAAACAGAAATGGAAGTATAAACAGATCTCTCAAAGAAAAATGGTGTATTATGAAATAATGAGAATAAAAAAGGTCTGAATTTTAAAATGACTGCAAAGCCAAAGCAGGTCAAAAAGCACAGGACAATATCCTGTATAATTCTAATGTGTGTGTAAGGCTTTAGTTTTCCTAAAAAAGGAATTTGTGTATAATCTCATTTTTGATTATAAGGTTTACAGTAAAGAATAAATGATTAAATATAAAACCTTATTTACATTCCAGTTGTCAAAAACGGTTTTGGCTGGTTAACAAACATAGCTGACTATGATCGCCATGCTAAATGTAAATAATCTAAAACGGAAAATATCACAACAGTAAATCTCTGTGATGAAAGTAAACACTTTCACTGAGCTCTTGTGGATGGATGTTCACCAGCCCAGTCTGGGGATATACAGGTGGTGTTGTATACAATATTCTGACCTTACAGACGATCTCAATGCCACTAGTATTTTCTCCCAGACTCTGTACGCTAAAAGTCTCCAGTCTGCTGATAGCACAGATGTTCACATCCAGCACAAAAGGATCATCCTGCAAACAGACAAACATGCATAATAAATCTAAAAATATATCTGAAGAAACCATTCAGAACACATAGGCTACTTGAAGAGATAAAGAATGAAAAAATGTCTTACCCTTTCTAGACTGATGAAGTAAAGTTTGTAGTCTGTGACTGTCAGTGTGCCCGTCACGGCTCCAGTTAAAGGACAGATATAAATCACATCTTTAACTGTGAATGCAGGAAAACATGATATCAAGTATGACAACACAAGCACAAACAAGACTCGAGCACATTCTGGAACGATCAGACACACCAGTGGTTTTGACGGTTTCTCCAGGGACCAGTTGGACTTCATCCACAGGCGCTTGCCGTTTGAATACCTGCTGCAGAATAACACAAACACTCAAATTCCAGCCGACTTCATCATTTCAGTAAAATATGAATTAGTGAGATTCATTATTTGGCTTGCTACATAAGATACAACCTGTAAAGGGTTAACAAAGAGCTGGACAGCAGTGGACATATTAGTTGAAAGCACAGAACTAAGGAAAAAACAGTGTTAAAGCATAAGAAACTTGCCGGAGGGTGAGAGGGCAGCTCAGAGCAGCTGTCACACCGATAGCCATGTTCTTCACCACAGTCCTGAGACTGAACACCAGCCGCAAGACAAACAGAGACAGACGGACAGAAAGAAATAGAGAAGAAAAAGAAGATGCTTTTAGCAGTTTATTAGTTTGAAAGAAAAACCTGCACGAGAGAAGAGAGAAAGAAAAAACGCAACAGAGGTAGTAGCTGCGGTTTAAAGTTGATAGGTCATATCCTCATACAGAGACAGGAAGTGAGATCTGAGTAAGGCAGAGAGTTCACGCAGCTGCTCAAGCCAATACCATTACATTAGTTCTGTTCAGATGCTTCTGGTGTGTTTCTACACAGATCTCAGGCACTACATCATGAGCCTTACCCTCAAGTTAGACCTCTTGGATACCTGGGGATCACATATAAGCATCAGACAATGAGGAGATGCAAATACACACATTTGTGTACACAAGAGCTCACAGACACACATACTTAAAAGGCCAATTCACTCATCTGTGTTAGAGTCTATTTTCTATAGAACAGAAAAGGTTAGGACGAATGTTAGGGACGACAGCGATATACTGCCAAGTGACAATATGTCCTGTATTTAAAACAGTTTTTTTTATTTTGCAGCATTGCGTCAGGCCACAATGACAGTCAGCATTAACATAACTGTTTACTACACGTTTTTACATACAAGAAATGCGAACGTGACTGAAGTCGCCAGTCCCCAACATTCTCCTTTCCTGCTTGTTTTGGGTTACCTATTGTTGTTTGTTCTTACATTACAATAACAAATAATAACAACTTATTAAACAACCTATAGAAAATATTATTAAAGATTTATTAAAAATAATACATCTATTTTGTGAAGTTGGGCTTTGCATGTGAACTAAAGCCCAACTTTGAGAAGACTTTAAGAAGGCTTTGCAAAATTTGTCCACTACTGTATTTTTCTCCTTTGATTTGGGGATTTTGGGGAGAAATGATCTGGACACCTTTTAATTTTCCTGCTTGATGAAGCATAAATTGACATTTATGTATTTGGCAGACGCTTTTATCCAAAGCGACTTACATTGCATTATACTACATATTTGTTTCTAAGTATTTGCAATCCCCTGGGATCGAAACCACGACCTTGGCATGCTAGCACCATGCTCTAACCCCTGAGCTACAGAAAAGCTAAAGGGCTAAGTAGAGTTTTGTACAACTGTACAAAAAGACTCTTGATACACATTAAGCAAAATACATTACAGCAAATCTCTTGTTAAAAATCTTACAAAGTCAAACAAACTGAACACACAGAAAGGAAAAGCAAACTAAGTGTGCACAGACAGTTGTCACATACAGTATTTGTTTTGTTATACATAATCTATAGCTCAATTTGAACTTGACTGAAAGCAGAGCAGTGCTTTGGTTAGAACAAGCTGACAAATACACACACAATCGCCCTTACCCTAAAATCTATCTTCTTCCCAACCTGTCAATCAAAAACACAACAGGTATCAAAAAATGGCCCAGAGGAAAAAACAAAACCGGGCCAGATTCATTCTGAATGCATATGTAACATACATACACATTTCAAAAACATAAATGCAAAATGCAATATAAACAATTGAAAAAAATCATGTGCTTCTAAAAGATGACCTAAAGACCATTTGACAGAAAAAAAAGGTTTTCTGAGAGTTCATGATTGTATGCAACACAGGTGAAGCATCTTGACGGTCTTACCCTGCACTCGCGGGTCACTGCGTCTGGCGGGCCGGCGCAGGACATTTGGCTGGAGATAGTGGCTGCTATAAGCTGTTTGCACCATTCCACATGAGATCCTGACGGGCTGTGGAGAAACACAATTAACTCATTCTTGAGTAATTTCATTTGTGCGTTTAACTTAACAAAATGTATTTTTCATCGTTATTCAATTTATGACATCATAATAAAAATAAATGAAGAGTTGATTTAAGCCATAATAACTAAAAAACTACAGCTAACTAACACAATAAAAACACGATAACATAATAAAAAACATGATTTTTGAAAAATGTTACAAACGGAGTTATCTCATTTTGGAACCAAACTCTTCAAATATATACAGTATATCGAGTTTTGTACTCCGTGAAGGTGCTTAAAACCACATTTTAAAAAGTGTTATACAAATAAAATTCAAAGAAATAGCATTTATTTTTATATTATGAACAATATTATTAATAGTATACTATTGAGACCTGGGTAAAATGAAGGACGATGAAATAATATTCCCACCAAGTGATGATGTAATTGAATCCATCATTGTAAGAATAGGTAGTTTTAAGGTAAGTGAATAATAATGTAATTGTATGTATACACATTACACACATAAAAGAAGCAAAGTTGCTTACAACTAAATAAAAACACCTGTTCCGCCATTAAAACTATATAGCAGTGAGGTGTTCTCTCATGTCTCGAAAACCCTTGCCAATACATTATTATAACACATTACTAACACACTCAAGCAAATGCAGACAAAGACACATTCTTACACAGCACATAGGCTACTGGAGGCATGTAATGTGCTGTCCCATGTGGATTTTAATGTGCAGACATAATGCTATGTAGACTAAAGATGACAGACGGCATTATGAGGGCAGGAAAAGGTGCCGCACGATCTAATCTGTAAATACTGAAAACTACTCAAATACTACAATATGTATTGTATATTTGAACATGATTTAATATCGTTATTATTGCGATTGCTTTGGTAAAAGTGCTTCCTCTTACTAACACGACACAGAAATACACAGTACGCTCAAGATAACGGGATGTTTGATATATGCACTTGTTTTCAAAATGCATACTTTGTGTAACGCATTTCACAGTTTTAACAGAAGTAGTTCAGATCCCGGTGTTATTTGTGTACAAATAAACGAGTTTTTACGCGGTACATATCATAACGATGGCCATGGGACAGGACGCGTCTCATCAGTCCATCTTTACAGGCGTGTCTGCATCGCGCACATGCACAACTAAGCGAAAATACAGTTATTTCACATCACAACAACACATAGATTTGCATATTAATATTGTGTACCTTTCTGGCGAATCCACGCTGTCCTGTCGTGATGCTGGGTTTCCTGCTAGCAGGACTCGTGGTTTTCTCGGCACAACCGGCAGCACCGGACTGTCTGACCCAGACGAGTGCTGTTTCTCCATTTTCCACGTTTACGAGCTCAGTCTCGCAGGTTGTGAATGTATTAATGTCTACTGTGAGAGCTTGGAGTCTTTAGGAAGTCATTTCTATCTGTGTGGAAGCGAGCCGCACTCTGTGGTCGACTCTCAGCTTCCTGTGACGCTTCTGCTGCTGACAAATAGCGTTTCTCTCTTTTATTTATATCAAGGAAGCAGCCATGACGGAACCCCTCCCGCCACAACATACATCTATATTTGTACATCTCTATTGTGTCTGTCATGGTATATCAAAGTACAAAGGTATTAAAACCTGAGTGTCAATCAATGTAGCCGAGCTTTTAAGCAAATTGGTAACTGAAAATTATTTGCATTTACAGAATCATGTGAGATTAAGCAATGAAAACGCATACTCCGTGACGATGCTATTACATTACTCGTGGTTAGAAATGTCCATTTTATTATTATATGTTATGTAAATGATCTTATTTTTGTTTTATCTGAATTTTTATTCAATGCATAGTAATAGACCTTGTGGTGTAAATAATAATGGCTGTTACATAATCATTCAGGTTAGGCTTGATCAAAATTGTTAAGAGACATTTACTCAAGTGTAGTACTAGACCAGTGGTTCTCAAACTGGGGGCTGTGGCCCCCTGGGGGGCCCAAAGATGGATCCAGGGGGGCCACGGATTTTGTGGCATTTTATGAAATATAAATTTAACATAGATTTTATGCAATCAAACATCAGAAAAATGACACCACCGACCAAAAGAATTGAGGTTCCAGCATTGTATAACTGAATGTTTTTGGTTTAATTAAAATTCTAAGTTTAAGATTATACGTCTTCATATGGGGGGCCGCAAAGCGATGCACTTAACACAAAGGGGGCCTTACAACGAAGAAGTTTGAGAACCACTGTACTAGACTAGTCTTAGACTTGGTCTCGACACACTCTAAATTCACAATGATATTGGTTTCATATGTTGTTGTTAAGGTGAAACCTATTTGAATGAAATGAAATTGCATTTCAATGAAACGGTTTATAGTAGTGATTGTCTTCTGAGCCTATACATTTCTAAATGCAGGTTTGGAGGTTTTTAAGTGTCACCCAAAAATGAAAATTCATCATTTACTCACCTACCTTCGAGTTGTTCCAAATCTGTATCAACTTCTTTGTTCTGATGAACACAGCTATATATTTGGAAGAATGATTATAACCAAACAGATCTTGGCCACCATTGACTACCACAGTAGGAAAAATTGCTTTATCATTTTTCTTGTTCTGTTGAACACAAAAGAAGACATTTTGAAGAATGTACAGCAAACAGTTCTGGGGCACTTTTGATTACCATTTTATTTTTTCCTACTATGATAGTCAACGAGGGGCAAAATCTGTCTGGTCATAAGCATTCTTCCGAATATCTTTCTCTATGTTCATCAGAACAAAGGAATTTATAGAGATTTGGAACAACTTGAAGGTGAGTGATGACAGAATTTTCATTTTTGGGTAAAGTATCCCTTTAATGTTAGAAGAACCTCTTTAGAGGATTGTATGAGTAGTATATGTGTACCTGTAGAAGAGTTTAAATGGGTCCTGTGCACCAATGGTTAAGTAAGTCAGGCTTCAATGTAATATATAAATGTCATAGACAATTTAAAGGGAGAGTTCACCCAAAATGAAAGATCTTTCATCGTTTACTCACCCTCATGTCATTCCAAATCTGTATGACTTTCTTTCTTCAGCAGAACACAAAAGATATTTTGAAAAACGTTGGTAACCAAACACCACTGAACCCCATTCACTTCCATTGTATGGACACAAAATCTATTCTGACATTTCTCAGAATGTCTTCTTTTGTGTTCCACAGAAGAAAGAGTCATATGTGGGTTTGAAATGACACAAGGGTGTATAAACTAAACCTGTCCCTTGAGTAGTTCACTTCAAAATGTGCCCCATTCACTTTCCATACTAATTGTTATTCCTACTATGGAAAGTCAAAGGGTCAATTTTGAAGTGTACTACTCCTTTAAGGTCTTTGTAGCAAGCATCGCTCTGGTGTTGTTTATACCCAAGTACCGCCTATACTGACAGCAACGTGAAAACATACCAGCCTTCCCAAGACAAAAGATCCCCAAAAATAAAACACTTGAGCAACATGAGCATGAAGGCTTTTTCCATTTGAAATTGTTTAAATTAATTTAATCAGCATTATGTACAGAACAACAGTTGGCCAACAAATAAAGGATACACAAGGGAATACAAAACACAAATAGATCCCTTTAAACTATAAGGACTTCCTTAAGAAAATGTCAGAAGAAAAAAATCAAGAGTGCAGCTTTCCTTCACTCAATCTTATGAATCTTATGAGCCCACCAATTGAGAACAAAAGAATTCCTACAGAATCAGATCTTTAAAATGTTATTAAGCAAAACCTAAATGCCCATTACAAAAACAAACAAAGAAAAAAGAAACTATAAGAGGATGTCCGACAAACTACCTACAGTTACCAAAACCAGCCAAAAGCATTTTCTCTAATTACTTTCCTTTTTATAAAACCTGTCAAATTTTACACTGAATAAAATAACTATATTTTACAACAATAGAACTGTCAACAGTAAAATAGGTTTTGTTTGAGGTAATTACATAGTTCTGGTACTTTTACAAAATAAAAAATAGATTTTTTTGTCATTTCTTCCCCTAAAAACAACCAACCTCACGTGGTTTGCTTGTTTATTGAGCATTTTCTTCTTCACACACTTTAAACTTCATATCCTCATTGAGGTCAAATTCTTTAGAAGTTCAGTTTTCGGAGGCAGAATTAGCAACGACTCACAGCAACCACCAACATGTTAAGTTACTCAATACCCCATATCAGCCACAGCTCCTGTACTGAAGAAAAAACTGATCTGGGGACAGCTCAACACACTGCTTCATGTCCCAACCATTCAGCCCTACCCAAAGGACGATGCAGTACTCTGATGCTATGTCCCTTCGGAAGCAATACTTTCAGAGACTGAATTGCGGTTTTCCGTGGCAACTGCATGTCATTTTGAGGGGAACCCAAAGCCACCCGTACATGCGGCTTTCTCTCATCTGAGCTCACAGGAGAGGAATCAACCCCGTCACTAAACACACAGTAAATGGAAAACACTGATGCTGCCGTGACCAAACGAAGTTTGTCTATAAAATATACACCTGAAAACCTCAGATATGAGTAAAGGCACAGAAATGGTCTCTGTCACTGTCTAAAAAAACCCTGGTTCTGATCAAATGTTCAGGACATTTTCCTACCATATCATTCACCCACCTGAGCAGTGAATAACATTTATGGAGAAAAAATTAAGACATTAAAGTTACGCATCGGCTTCCCTGACCTTTCAAGGTCAGCCATCTGTCCGTCATCCAGTAAACTGACACGTGAAACAATTGCTCATCCAAAGGTTGAGGACCCTGCTTGACACTGGATTGACAAGACAATAAACAGCCTAAAGCTCATAGCTCTCCAAAAAGAACAAAACCAGCACTTTTAAAACCTTACAGACATCTTACCAGTGCTCAACATTCAAAAATGTTTCAGCTCTTCTCGATCTAATCAGTTTAGATCCTAACATGCATAACACGACAAATAAACCACATCCGACATCCATCCAACTAGATCGCTTTCAGTCCTCACATGAGCATTCCAAACAGTATCCAAGTGGTTTCTGGGATACGCGTACACAATTTCAAACACTTCTATCCATGGTATGCGGCACGAAAAAAAACAGCACTGTTACTTTAAGGCTTTTCTCGTCGTCCGTGTTTAACTTTTTTTTGCGCGATGAAGGCTGTACTGTGATTTATTGCATAATTGTTTTGTTACTCGTCAGAACTGACGTCACTACTAATCGTGTTACCATATTTATTACTATTGCTATGTACACACGTTCCATGTCTGTATACGTTTGCGAGTGCAATCAAAATGGTGTTTGTAAGTGTGTGATGTGCTGATTGGGTGTGGCGGCATTGGGGGTGGAGCTGTTTGTCAAGTGGGTGGAGGATGGGGCGGAGTCTGTGAGCTGCAGTTCCTCCAGTTTCTTCAGGTACTGATCCCTCAACGCCAATAGCTCCTTATAACGCTGTTCCACTGGACTCTGTTGCTGAAATATACACGCACACAAACATGAACACAGATCAGTGTGACAGCTATAAAAACTTTTACCACGAGAGGGCGGCAAAAAACCTAACTAGTGCACTAAAGGCAATAAAAGGTAAATGTCAAAGGGTGAAAGTTCTCATGACTTTTCAGCACAATGTGGAGTTTGCAAATTGATTTGAGAAGGTGGTGGGTGGAGTCCAGCTATTTGAGTATTTCTATGGTTGTTTAGTAACAAGGGAAATGTTCCAAAATTCAAAAATGCAAAATGAATGCCAAGTATAGCTTGTGTTTGTGGCAGTAAACATTTTTAATGTCATTGATTCATAAATGTATATTTGTGCGAAACTCAACAAAACAAGATCAAACCTCAGGAGTGACATGAAGTCATCCAAAAACAATGTGAAAGACAGGAGTATCAAGAAAAGTGTGATAAAAATATCATAAAAAAATAATTTTTGAACTTTTCCTAAATACAAATATTACTGTTGTACTGCTTAAAAAGTGAATATGAACTTGTTTTCTTTGCAGTATTTGAGGTCTGAAAAAATACAGAGCATCTTTTCTGTTATTTGGCCATGTTTCTCTGTGTATTTGTGAATTAACTATTTGTGTGTTAATTATTTTAATCATTTGGGAATATGAAGCAATTCTAACCGTACATAAATGCATTACATCCAGTTTAAAATACAGTTTTGATGCTAATAAAAAAGGGATTGTCAGCTGAATACTAGTTTTAAGACAACCGTTGCTAGTCCATTACAATAAGGCAGACATTTGAATGCTTTTAACTGATTTTTGTTAAGGCTTTAATTACTTTACTGGTAACAAAGATTACTTTAAGGTTTATTAATGCCAGGGCGGCAGTGGCTGTGTAAAACCACAGTGAAGGTATGCGCGCCTATGTGTGTGTGTTTGTGTTGATAAGGACAATTTGAGTGACAGTTCTCTGCAGCGCCAGTCTGGACGTAATTACTGGAGTGAGGGGATTTTCTGCACCACTGAATCAGGGGGGTAAACACACACACACACACACACACACACACACACACACACACACACACACACACACACACACTCACCCAGAGGCAAAACGCCCTATACACAAGACAGACACATAAACATTTTTCATGTCACTCACATGGCCACACATCTACTAAAAACAGCACTGTTTAATAATGCCTAAGCTATAAAAACAACTACAGGCCAGCGTTATAGAAATCCACAACACGACTGTGAACTTTATGCTGATACCTGGTGTTGTATGCGAGGGTTCCAGCGGATGTAATAATTCACCCAGAGCTCTAGGTGGCGCATGCTGGCTACAGGGTAAAGCACGCGACTGGACTCTGGCGTGTAGAAGGGGTTTGTATATGAGGATGTGTCACTGTTGATCAAAGACCACAGAGACACCGTCTTTGTCCGAACGTCCTAAAAAACAAACAACGTAGACAAAAGAAGAAACAATTAGTATTACATACTAAATATAAATATACTGCATACTGTAATCTAATACTAAACATAATATTTAACCTTATTTAAAAAATGCTTATTTTTAATTTACTGGTTAAACAGAATCAGGTGTTAAGGTGTTTGAACGTATTGTCAATGCAGATTCCGTATGCGCTGTGTTACATCCACTGGTTAGCAGCGGCTGTAAAGAAAGACTGCGCTCTCTAACATTGTTGTCGTGGTGAACGACTCTAGAGGGTCGACAGAATGAATGTTTCATCTCTCTGAAGTGCATCTACTCTGACTGAGAGCCAGTGAAGCATCTCTTTTACTCATGCTCTACTTCACACAATGAACGTAGAGAGAAATAAAAGGCAACGTGTCTGAGAGACAGAGCAGACGCCAATATATCCCAGTGATGCCTCAAATAAGCAGTGAGGAAGATGGGAATTCTGAGACAGGTGTGATGACGGTAAAAGTATGAAGAGCATTTAAATGAATTCAGCCTATATTTTCATAATGTATGCATAAGTGTTACACACTGCGGTGTATATACATGCAAGGACTATGAATAAGTCCATATGTGAATATAATACCAGCTTTTAAAGGAATAGTTCTCCCCAAAAATGGTCCCTATTGACTTTCCATAGTAGGAATAAAAATGAATGGGGACCATTTTTGGGTGAACTACTCCTTTTAAGATATTGGAAGTGGCAATTCAGTTCAAATTGAAAAGAGCTCTAAATTGATACCAAAAGGGAAGTTCAGAGCCTATAAAACAATTGGCATTAAGTTACAGCAAAATTGTCATTTGTGTAATGTGTGTGTGCTGATTTCTTACATTGCTGTCACGGGCACTCTCGCAGTTGTAGAGGAAAGTGCCAAATCGGCAGCTGTACAGGTGATCCAAGATTACCACCAGGAGACGTTCATTAAACTCGAATGCTGTCGGGAACTACAGGTGTGGAAGATGGATCAAAGGTAAACAAGATCATTTAAAGCATTATTATTAGCTTATTTATTGTATTGTGGTATTCTGAAAGTTTAGTTCACACAAAAGCCTAAAAATAATGTCATCGTTTAGTCGCCATCAAATCTGTATGTTTTTTTGTTGAACATAAAATGAAACATTTTAAAAGTATTTAGGAAGCTGTTATCCAAACAATTCAACTGCAAAGTGATTTTTAGTGACCAAAGGCATCCTTAGTAGTCTATGTGACTTCAGAAGCAGATAACACCTTCATGTGAGGACAAGACCAAAACTGAAGTCATTATTCATTGCTAATCTTTCCTGTCCCCAGAGCTCTCAAATCCCATTCACTGTTATAATGTGTCAAATAAGTTTGACAGCGATAGCACACCCTGCTGTTTCTCACATAATGTGAATATGTTAAATACACTTAGGGCTGTTCAATGATTAAACGCATCCAGAATAAAAGCCTGTGTTACGTGTAATATATGTCTGTGAACTGTCCATTTTTATTTTGTATTTATAAACACGTACACACATTTATAAAAAAATATTTGCAGGTGTATATTAATATTTATATATAATTTAACTTGTACATAAACTTTTTTATTTTTCTTAAATATTTTGACCGTTTCATCAGACGCGCGTGCCAGTACTGCAGTTAACTTCCGGTCTGTGTTGGGCTAGTGTCTAATAATATAACTATTTATATTTTATTTATGTTCATATTAATTTGTATTATTATTTTATTGTATAATAATTGTATTAAATAAACGATTTGTTGAGTTTGGTTGCATGTTCATTTTATTAAATAAACAATTTGTTGAATGGGTCCTGTAGTTTGGTCGCATTTAAAGAAACCGTATGGTACGTTGACATCTAGCGGTTGAGCTTGGTATCGCAGTCTATATTCAAAATATTGGAGAGACAAGTTGAGCCATGTAACGGCTATTCTTGGTTTCTTTTGCTTTTTATCAGAAATAATCTACAGGCACTCTATTGTTTGTGAATGTGTACCGGAAGTTAAGGGCAGCCCACGGATGCGTGCATGCGCAGTAACGTTTGTTTATGTTGTCACTTTGAAACCATCTATACATGTATGTGTGTGTGTTTATGAATACAAAATTAATATGCACAGTACACAGACATATATTATGTAAACACAAACTTTTATTCTGGATGTGATTAATCGCTTTTATCCACAGGCCTAATCAAATTTGAGAAGCTATGGAGAGGAAGATTGTAAGTAAATAGTGATTTATATGACTTCATAGGTGCTTTTGAAGCTTGATGTGTACAAAACAGCAGCATAGAGAGAGAGAGAGAGCAACATATTGCCTTTTGTGTTCTGTAAAAAAGTCGCAAGGGTCCAGACTATAAACAATAAATTCATTATTGGTTTAGCCTCCTTACACATAAAGACATGTGCTGGCATTACAGATTTATATATTAGGTTTATACCTGCTTCGTCATTTGCCAGACGCAGTCGATGAATTGCAAAAAGATAGGTGATCTGTCCTGATCTGCATGATTTTTGTCCCCGTGACCGATTCTCTACAAACACACAAACATCATATGAAGTAGGCTTAAGATAAAGCTATGTAATAGGGTTGGGCCGATAGACGATGACATCGTCCATCGCCGATGGCTGACAGCCATCACGATGTTGGGCCGGCATCGTGATTCCCCTGCATGATGTAATTTTCGTCATCAGGAGGGTCCGCGGTCGTCATCGCCCAACCCTACTATGTAACTAGAAAATGAGCAACAATATATAGATGAAATTGTTTTGTTTGATTAAAAACATACTCCGAAGCAATATCTCCTCATTTATGCTCTATCAAACTCTGTCAAAGCAGTCACTCTGTTAACATCACATCTGTTAGCATCACATTTACTTTGTGATTTCTCTGACACTAATTTAAGCCTAGAAATTCTAAAACATTCTGGTGATACTCACCGAAGCAAACTTGTGTCCAAAACTGATCCATTCCTTCTCCAGCAGCACCTGGAAGCCCCGGAGAGTTCTGTAGTAGGAGTCCAGCATCAGCATGGACAGAGAAGTGAGCTGAGCCGTACGGTCCCAGCCATCACTACAGTGAACCATCACAGAGTAACCAGACGACACTTTATCTGCCACCTGGATGGCCCCCGATAACACCAACTAGAAAAGAAAGATATAGATATATATATATCTTTTCATGCACTTTTTGCTATTATAACCGATCTTATAGATTTTATCACCGTGTGTTCCCTGGGAATCGAACCTACAACCTTTTGCGCTGCCAACGTAATGCTCCAGCAGTTGAGCTACAGTAACTAGTGAATGCTAACATTTGTAATACAAGTAATTTCTCTAAAGTTACGTTGTTAGCAAATGAAGTCAATTTCTTCACACATTTAAAAAAGCTTCCCAGTTTGAACTATTTAAATGATCAAAACAGGAAGTTTGGATGAGACATATTGCAAGGTTTGTCTCTTTAAATAGATGTAGTCACATCATAGCCACAAGGCATGGTTTTCTATTTGCTAGTTAATGACAGGTGATGATAAGGACAGAGACGTTTAAGAGCCACTAAAAAGTATGAAAAATATTTAGAGAGATGTAATAGAAAGTAAAGCCTGCGCCCACATTTTATCTAACAACAGACTTCCAACACGAAAAATAGCACCAGCGTGAATGTTATGACAAACCTTGATATGTTCAAGCCAGTGGGTGGACTCCAGGCTGGAGAGCCAATGGGACTCCTCCACATTAGGGTAGACAATATCCTTTAGTTTCTTCAATGATTCTCTCATGACATGGATATTATGGATGTCCAGAAAGACCAGCTCAGCATTCTGATATGCATCTTCGCCCTCGTAACCCCCGCCCGTGGCCTGGAGGGTAAGGGTTCAGAAGTCTATGTTTAAGGGGCAAGATTACATACAGAATTTCCACACACCTGCACTGAGAGTTCAATATAAACACCTTGCGTAAGAGAAATGGCTGGATCAATAAGGCCATGTCAGCGTTGAATGAGTAGTTTTGTAAAACCACTGGTGCACAATGAGGTAGATTTTTGTGTGATCTGCCAATTGGCAAAAATTGAAAACCTACTCGTGTGTACAGTTTATGTGCTTTATAGCTCATGTGCTGAACAAAGTGTTTGTTGAGCTGAGAAAACAGACACATTTTTCTCAGCCCATAAATTTAGATTGAACAAAAAACACTTTCATTAACCTATGTAAAACATAAGAAATAAAACTTGATAAACAAAGAAAAAGGATGGGTTAAAAGAATGAACTAATACGTGTGAAATGCACCAAAGACCAACGCATGCTTCAACCAAAGTAATGCGAATATGGCTTATCCACAACATTCTGTATTTCTGATTAAAGATGACGAAACTGATCAGGCAACGACTTAGTCCACTTATTAGCGGCGTTCTGGAATCTAACCTTGTTCGCCACAGCATTGACGTTGGGTCTGGCATCGTAGATGGTGAGTTTTGTGGTACCATTGGCCTCACGGATTAAGTCCAAATAACGTTCATCATCTTTGTTACGCTTCCCGCTCATGCCCACCAAAGGCTGACTGCACCGTGTAATCACAGCGTGGTTCTGCTTATGGAACCACGACAACACCTGAATGTAGGAGGAAAGATATCACAAATTTAGAAAGTGAAGATATCACCAAACACGCTAGAGATTAAAGTTCACCATTATTATCATACAAAGACGTCTATTAACAATAAATATATAACTACACATGTATTGCTGTATTGCTTTTACATCACTCCATAATTCTAGTCCTTCATGTACACATGTCAAAATGAAGAAAAAAAGCTCACCGGGATGCGGCAGCGAGATCGGAAGGTACCCACTCTTCTTAGATCCTCATCTGGGGCCTTATATGGAACAACAAGAATTGTAGGATAGGTGTCACACAACTCGTAGCTCTTATTGATGAAAGTGACCCTCCACTCATTATTGGGCAGACCCTGAGAAAAACAGACCATAGAAAACAACCCATTAAAACACTATACAAAAAACCCCAAGGAAAATATGCTGTATGTAAACAGCTGGTCCTCACCTGCCTCCTGAACTCCTCCATGGGCTCATAAACGTTCCAGCCATTCTCCTCATACTTCTCCTGACTCAGAAAAGCAAAGAGTTGCTGTGAACATCAAAGAGAAAGAAAAGTTAAACGGTCAGTTAAATGAGGCATTTCAGAATAAAGCGGCACTACATACTGACCATTCCGTGAGATAGAGGAAACGCATATTTGAAAAGAATATCGAAGATGTCCCTTCGACTGTGGCCTTCTTGCTTCAGAGCGAATCGCAGGTTTCTCATGTCCTGACACACACACACACACATACTCATTATTCTCTTTCAAGAACTCACATTTTCATTCTTTTTTTGCGTTTGCATTCCGAGGCTCTGGGATTAACAATTTACATTTTTATACATCACTTCATGTCCTCTATTCAAATAAAAGTAAATTTATGTAGTTTAAAACTGAAGCTATACAAATGATGTACATTATTTACAATGGTGTGTGTATTTCTATCATTTGGGGGTTATTTGGGGGGCGGTACCTTGCAGGTGATGTCAAGCCCGTAAGAATTCTCTCCTCGACTGGTGGCTCCGCCCATCTTCTCTATGCGGCTTATGACACCTAAGGGCACGTTCAAAGTAACTGGTGTCTCCTTGAGAGAGAAAAGGACAGCGAGAGTGGGAGGAAAGGACATAATATCAACACTCTTACACATGTATTATAAACACAGCGGAATGGAATCCTATTACATATTTGTCTTACAGAAGAACCATAAGACCTTTCAGATTTTTCATTTATCTTTGATGTTACACTTGAATTTCTGTACAGACACAAATTTCAATAAACGTTCCCACTTTAAGGGCCATTTTGCTCTTTCCTTCTCTCTTTGCCAAGTTGGCATATCATGGCAACAGACCCCAGCAACGGCCAAAACGTTCACAAAACAGGGCTGCAGGTGCCCGCTACCATGTGCCAAGCCAAGGACAGGGCCAGGAAAGATGAAAGCCTCTTTCTGAAATGATAAACCTTTTCCTCCTCTCATAACTTTCTCTTTTCTCTTCATACACTGACTAACAGATGTGTGTTATTAGTAAAAGTGGACACTGAAAGCTAATCCAAAATAGGCGATACAGGAACAGGCCTGTAAAGGACAAACTGTGTGAAAGAAAGAAAAGGAAATAATGAAAGACAGAAAAGAGGAAGGAAACGGACGGGCCGGTTTTGAACAGAGCAACACCTGGCATGTCCTCAGAGTGTCTGTGCTCGATTTTAACACTCGAGAGAAAGGTGAACTAAGGTAAAACAAAGAACAATGCCACTGCCATTTTTTTTTTCGAGTTTTGAATTCTGAGGCACATGAACACTGTTGTTTTATTTGATATGCACACATACACGTATTAGTGAAAGTTTCCCTTACTGTGTCAGTGCTCTTGAAGTAGAGTCTGTAGTTGGTGATAAACACCTTTCCTTTCAGTGCACCATTAAATGGGCACATGTAGATGATGTCTTTATCTGAGGAGTCAAACAGATTTGGGCAATATAACATAATAAATGTCATCTAATAAAGACAGGTTTAAGTCCCATTAAAATGATGACTCCTAATTCTTAAGTTTTGTGAAAGAAATAAACAGTTTAACCTAAAACCTGACTAGAAAATGTGTTTAAAACCACATTCAACTGTCATTTAATCAGCATTTCTAGATGTATTGTTGCCATTTCAGTGTCTGTTGAATTTCAACAAAATCCAACAAAGTGTGAAAGTGACCCAACAGCAATGTGAAAGACGGACAGCATGACAAGACACATGAAAACTGTGTTAACAATAATGTGACGTTCTCACATAAACCATTTTTATTTAACTTTACCTAAATACGTTGTGAAAAGTGAATATTAACTTGTTTTCTTTGCAGTATTTGAGGTCTGAAAAAAATAATTTTCTGCAAATAAATGCAAATAGAAACACTATTTTTATTTGGAATTTGGGAGAAATATTGTTATTAGTTCACAAAATTAAGCAAAAATGATCATTTTGCCTAAACGCATAAATAGTTGAATTCTTGAAACATAATGACAAACATTTAAAATTCTGCACTATTTCTACTCAAATGACATTCACCATCTGTTCCAAAGGTCATACTGTATTTCCTTGCATTTATTAAACGATGCAAGCTGCTCCTTGGAACATGGATTATTTAAGATTATCTCAAATTTCAGAAGGATATTCTTAAAATACATTATGAATAACAAACAGGCTTATTAAGAAACACTCACCAATAATTCTCTCTTCTCCCGGCAGTGACACAAAACCTGCCAGCGGCTCCATCTTCAGACTCTCTCTGGATGTCTGTAATCACATAGAGAAACATTAGGTTGACACACCTATCCCTAACCCTTATTAAATCCTATTTATTGAAATAAAATGCGATTTGGTTGCTTATGTTACTACTAAGGACCAGCTAGGTTTTCTTGTGTACTTTCTTGTGAGAACAGTTTCAGAAACATGCCCTTCAGTCTGCACACACAACTATTTCTCATAACAGTTACGTTTTGATACTCACAACATCAATATTCTAAACAAACAGAAGTCTGACGTGACTCTGTTTTCTGTGGTATTATATCAAGAGAAAAGTGTAGTTCTGGGAAAATAATGAGCGTGACAGGAAGTAAAAGAGTGGGGGTGGTGAAGAGAGGAAAATAAAGAGTAAAAGGAGACTGTCCTGTTTCACCCTGTCTGATGTGTGTGTGGTCAGGGATCCAGATTGTCTTTCCCTGGGCTATTTTCCTGCTGCCAGTTGAAGGTTAGTGAACTGGAATGCAGCTAAGAGCGGCGTTTGCTCCACGTAGCCGTTTATTCTGTCGCCCTTTTGCTGCTGTTCAGCGTTTTGCATTCTGTAAACTGATGGGCAGAGCGAAGCAAGGGCTTCTGGGTAACGATCCGGCCCATGCTCTTTGGAGATGACAAATGTAGCAGCCAAACCCGTGAGCACACACACATACACTGTGATACTAACCTGACTCGCAGAAATAAGCAGCAGTTGGGTAAACACAAGAGGAGATGAAGAAGGGGGAGAAATGAAAACCGCAAACAAGAGGATTAAAAGAGATGTCATTAAAGACGCAGTGTGTCATTTCTGTGCCAAACACCAAAACGAATGAAAAATATGAAAAGAAAGAAGGAAATGAAAAATATGAAAGACTAAGCTAAGAGGCAACCAGAGGCAATCACAGAGACAGATGGGCAGTCCTTTGTACAAAATCTCTCTAGCTGTCCTCGGGGACCCTGGGAAAATGGATACTAGGGTTCTGCTGCCTATCACCTGCCAGGTGTTACAGCTCCACTAACATATGTATGGAACAGCAGTCTCCCGGCTCAAACACCAGCAACGTGCCAACTCCCTGTCTGCGTGGCATCGCCTCTGCCCAGTGAGGTGTGATGTGCCAAGCCAGCCACTGTATGCATATGCATGCATTTAGACAAGCTTAATAATATAGGAAAGGACAGCAAATGGCAGCTCTATTGATACCAGTGAAGCACATTATTTATTAATGCAGAAAAGGAAAGTCTAACCCTCCAACAACAGCATCACACACCTACAGGATAACGTAGTTCAAAAAAGCAAACGGGATAACATTACAGAAAATAAGAGTTCTGTAAGATCAAGGGTGGGGGTAAATGGGGGGCTGAACTTCTACATGCAGACCTCACTTACATGTTGGCTGGAGCTGTTCCCCAATGGACTGGAGCTGTAAGGCGCTATAGGAGCCGAAGCCATGGCTGGGTCTGCTACTGAAACACCAGAAAAGACTAGTTGTTTTTATTTTATTTTGCCTTTTAATCACATGAAAGAGGAGTCAGGAAAGGAGAAGACAGTATTTTTTTTTTTAAGCCTTATATTCTCCAGAAACCCAGTTGCTATATTCTTTATGGGGAAAGCACCACAGCTCTTTCACTGAGTGGAAGTAAAAGGAAGTAGAAACTGTGAAACTGTGATTAACCACAGCTATGTGAATTATGATCATCCTGTGAAGTGATGCATTGTGGGATATTTACATCGAGCGTATTAAATTAAATGATTTTCACACGAAATGTCTGTCAAAATAAACCAAGTCATTGAATTTTTGTATTCAATATTTTTTCATGTATACATAAGTGCATATATGGTTATCATTCAGTAACATATTATGAACACCTGAACAACACTGTGCGGTACTAAGGTTGTCACAACGTACCAGTATTGTCAATATCCATGATATTAAACATGATGTGAATATATTACTTCTGATGATAATATTGTATAATATTGTAGTTGTTCATTAAAATAACATTTTAAGAGATAAAACCACGATAATATCGTTACCCTGAATTCTTTAGGCCACAATAACCATGAAGTAAACATCTGATATTGTGACAGCCCTACACGATGGTACCCCACAGTCCTTCACAACAACTGCCTGAAATACTAAAATACTGAAAGCAACAGAGACATCTTAAAAGATAATGTATGCGGAATGCGGATTAACATCGGTATTGGTGGGGATAAGTGTTATGCGGGTGAATACAAATCATTTAAACAAACAACACTGAAAATCTATTAAAATAGGTACAAACACCATCACAACATCACAGTCTGAGGTCATTATTTGGCCCCTATGGAGTTCAAACAAAAACTCATATGAATTTATGGGGCAAATTATGTTCAGCAGATGTTCTAATGTCATGACTCAAGAGGTTACAGTTCACAGATAGACGTGTAAATGATTACAGCAACAGTCACAGAGAAAGAGAGAGTTATTTATAATGATGACAGGACGGTTATGGCTCTCTGGCGTGAAGGGGCACATCCACGTTATTCAGCGCTTCCTGTCACAACTGTTCTCATACTTCAGCATTAAGTATAATCAACACTATTAAACATAACAGCTTTACAGAAAACTGTCGTATATAAAATACAGTTAAATGCTGCGACCTAAAAGCTAACAGTTGACAAGCCTTTATAACCACAAAGACGAAAGAAGTTAATAAAATCCATGTGCCTGGTACTGTTTTTAATACACCTAAAACAATGTAACCCTGATACTTTAAATGCCCCGATCAGGCATGACAGACAGCAGCTAACGTTAAATGTTATAAGTTCACTAACTTATGGGATGATGTGATGGAAAATCATGATCAGTAGTATTCAACCCATGTATATACCGAGACATTTCCCTGCATACTGTAAAACAACCACACATCGCGACGGACACATCGAAGCAAGTTTAGCAAATGTATAAAAAAAGCTACTTTTATAACTTCTAACGTTTTCATCTGTGCACTCACACATTGAATGTATTCCAGGACAGGACTGAGACCAGGAAATACCTCGGGCCTATCTCTCTATCACACCTCTTAAGTGCCACATGTAGCCCAGTCTCTCCTCAAACCAGCCCCAAATATACGCCTGGCCTTTACTGAGAAAACATAACAAACGACCTGCACGATCTTTCGTTTGCAAACGTGTTTACTTACCCAGAAACTGCAATTCTCCGTTCCTGAGATCGCCAGTCTATTTTGCACAGCCGCAGGAAGCGCACAGCCCGTGTCACGTGACAGCGGTCACGGCGCCCATTGGCTGCTTGTCAACTCATGAACTGCGAAGAATTTAGGGAGTTGTATTTTTGATCAGGAAAATGAAGTAATATCCATAATCAACGATGTTTCGTATTAAAATCGCATAACTTGATCTTGAGTAATGCATTTAAGGAAGGTATCTTTGCAGGGATTCAATTGAATTCAAAATATAATAATAACACCCATGTAATAATAATAATAATAATAATAATAAAAACTATCTGTTGAAATTGGAATTACCGATCTGACAAGGATGTCTCCACACAAACATGGATTTTTCATGGCTGTTATACTGCATGTTTTAAAAGTTATATTAAAAGTTAGAAGTTAATTAGAAGTCTATTTTGTAGCAATACAGTTCTGATCAGTTAAGTCTGTATGTTACTTGAACCTGCACTTCCTTCACCTAAAACTACAAATTAGACCAATGTCTTTAATGTGGAAGCAAAACTGCTTCAGATCTAAATATGAAACAGACAAAACCATACAACACAAGAAGAGGAACTGAAATAATGAAAACGTATGTCATGTCTGTTTATGTATTTATGTTGTTGGTGTAAGGAAAGCTAATGAAAACATTGAGAGCAAAAATGCACAAAAAATTTGTTTTTTTATCTGGCAGCATCTTCATCCAAAAAGTACCCACACTTCACATTTTACATTTTTATTGCACACAATTTTTTAGCCTACCAAAACTCATAATACTCAAATAGTTTCAGTAATGAGTTTCAAATAGTAGCCAGTCAATAGTTTCTGTAGAAATTACTCAAGGAAGGCTCAGTGGAACTTAACAGAGTGCGCACACAACTAGGGTTCATCTGCAGCTGTTTAATTTCCAGGTCTAAGAAGTTATTGCATAAACTGCGATAACATAAATGCTAAGTAGGCTTTAGCCACTGGAGTCTTACACTTCCTTTGCATCATCTTTTTAGATGATGTGATGTGACAGCAATATCTGACAATAACGGCATCATGTTTTCTGCATGAGAGAGGGAAGCGTACGGTAAACTACATACTACCCACTTTGTAAAATATGAGCAAACAGCTTAAGTTTAGAAAAATATGTTACTTTTATTTTTACATTTTGTATTTATGTTTTTATTCTAGTTAGATAATTCAGTTTGAAAGTCTGCAACTAATATGTGAAAAGAATCAATAAAAAGCAAAATGAACAATGTTATTGCATGGAAAGGACTCTGTTTGAGTCTAAAATAAAGAATATACTTGTATGACCCATTAAAGTTTTTTGAATTTGCGAAGAGCCTGTTGGATTATTGCATAAAAAAATTCACTGTATAAATTATAGTTATTCTGATTCACAAAAACCGTAATCCCATTATCTGAACCAAATAGCCACTGTCTTAAACCCATTTTTCAAATAACTCTTTCACCAAAACTTTTTGCATATCTCTTGCACTCTAAACACAGATGGCAAAAGTTAAAGGAATAGTTCACGCAGAAGTGAAAATTCTGTCATCATTTATTCACCCTCTTGTTGACGGTACCCATGCTCATACAGTATGAAATTTTAATTCACTTTGACCTATGGATTTACCGACCTTTGTATACAATATATTCACTGAAAATAGGTATATAAGACTATACATTTTGAACAGTATTTATAAAAACAATATTACGTGTTTTTGTATCAAATAAACATTTATGTTTCTGTTACTACATGCCATGGATGCTGTGTTTTTGTGGCGTGTAGTGTTTATATTCACTGGTTGTGTTTTATCTGAAGTCTCTGTCTGATTTTGAGCACAGATAAAATAGTTTTAAGGAGATTAGAGAATATAGTTTGAATTTGAAGATTTCATTTTGTGTTTAAGGTTTGAGAAACTGAGCCAGGATTTCATGAAATGTGTTACTGTGTTTTTTGCAACTGTGAAAAACTGCATTGTTCTCCATTTTTTGATGTAATGTCTAATGCTCTGTAGTTTTCTATATATTGACTGGGTGTGTGCATCATTTGAAAGCATTGTTGGATTTTGACCACAGTTGCAATGGTTTCGAGGCCATTGTTTGATTTTGCCAGTGAAATGAGAGATTTTGTCAATGTAGTTTAACGTTTTTTATTCTGTGTTTAAGATTTTGAGAAAGTGTGTGATAGTTTCAATAAATGAGTTTTACAAATTGTCATTTATTTACCCATATCAGTTTGCAAAGTAATATACATTGTCCATTTTTAAATGCCTTCCTGGAGATAAAAACCTCAGATAATATGCAATTGTTTGTAAGGGTTACTTTTCAAAGGGGAAGTCCAACCTGTACTGTCTCCACGTGTAAATATTTTAAAGTGAAATCCACTTGACCATTCTCGTATTACTTCTAGACAGAAAACAGTGATTTCATTTACCAAACTAATGGGCTTCATTTGGAATGAAAAGAGACTAAAATATATTCAGGTGTGTGGGTAAAAGACCCTATAGAAACATTTGTTAGAAACTAAAAGTTTTTCTATTGTTAATTACTGTAAGAAATTATTCTACAGTATATAACCTCATTCAGGCTTCTAAAATGCATCTAAACCTCTTCCTGTGAATAATTTCCCACGGTGCTTTCATTTCATTTCGATGACTAACCATAAACTTTCATCTCGGACTCGGAAACGGAAACCTGTTTAATTTCAAATAACTTCAAACCCCAATAAAGACAAGAAACAGACGTGCAGATTGCCTCGTACACTATAGGCACACTCTCTAGAATCTTCAACACGTTTACTCATGTGGTTTCTGCAGAGTCCATGACCCCATTATCTGGTTTCTCTGTAGCTCAGTTCTGCTCAGTAGTTATCAGACATCTCAACACAATTTGTGGTGGCTAAAGAGGTGTGGTGCTTTTAATTTTACTGTAGTCATACATTTCAGTAACACCACCAGTGAAAACAAAGACAGGAAAACCAAACAACAGTGACAAGGTCAAAAAGAGACATTGTTCTTTTATACAGTTTATTTTCCAATCTAAAAATATGAAGACAAAATAAATCACAATTAATCACAAATCAGAATGTCTTAAAGTTCATGGCGTCAACTACATGGTTATGAACTGTTGAAAACCCAAGACTCTGGCACAAAGGATTGTGGGTCTTACTGTGACAGGTGCTGCTCTTGTGTTACCATAATAGGTGGTGTGAAATATATATATATATATATATATATATATTGTCCCCAGGTTCCACGTAGCTGGTGTGCACATACAAAAGACATTCCTAGAATTGTCGAAAAGCATCCTTGGCCCAGAAAACTTGATCCTTATTTTGTATTTTGTCACATTGATTTTTACACTGGTGTCTAGTGTAAAATGTATTATGCTATGGCAATTTATGGAACCTCTGGACTGCAATATCAGAATGAAATGCTGTGACAAGGTATTGTACTCCAACCCTCACAATTTAAAAACACAAAACAAAACAAAAATGTTCTTGAGCTGACTAGGGTACCAGAAGTTCAGTTATGTCAAAACCATAACAATTTGATCAACAATGTAATACATAGTATTACTCCAAATCTAACCATACTGTCTTGCATAATACAAATTACAAAAGAGTTTCCCAGTGTAAAACACATAATTTGTCATTTCAATGTGTCGCTTACATTTTTATTTTTTGCATCATTGCATTTTTGTTTTATTCATTATTTACAATGAAATTTAGAAGAATTCATCAGCAGAAAAGAAGCATAAATATGTTTACTTCTCTTTTCTATGTTACAGTTTAAGAAACAACATTTTTGTATATTTTACAAAACACGTTATTTACAAGTCAAGCCCCTTTTCAAATACACATTAAAACAAGGTATGCTTTTCAATCAGCAATAATGAAAAGCTAGACATCTCTGTCTGGTCCGACATGAGAACAACACTGTACCCACATTGCATTCACTGCATGAGAACTTTCATTACGGTGCTGGGGAAAGCTCATGTATTCATATCAGTGTTTCACTCCATAGATATTAAACATAATTTACAATTGAATTGTAATATAGTGCAAAGAGCACTGGAAGAGCAACCTCTGAGCATTTGAAAGGGCATCTTAAAGAAAAAAAACCCTGTCTGATGGCTCCATCACCTTTTGAACTCTTTTAATAGAGCTGGGCACCAAAGTCATTTCAGGGGGCTTAGCAGTGCATCATTTCCACCAATACATTCTCGCTTACACCAACCCTGACAAATACGGTTTATAACCTTATAAAGCGATGACCCCACGACTCCGGTTCTGCCGCTGTGTGTAGTGATTTTCAACCTGGGAAGGTCTGGACCTGTCATCCCTATGAGTTTTGCTCAAGGTATTCATCAATCATGTTGAGATTGTTGAGCCAGTCTTCATTGTTTCCCACCAGAGTGTCTATGAAGTCCACTTCCCCACCACCATCTCCTCTCCCAGGCCCTTGCAGGCCCCCCGGCATTGCCCCGTTGCTATGATGCTGTGACGTATAGTCAAAAGAGGGTAGTTTAGGTAAAGAATTGTGTCCAGGGCCATAGCCCTGCGGTGAACAATGTTTGCCCACGGAAGCAATCTGGTAGCTAGGAGGAGCCATGCCATGGGCCGGGTGCATCATAGACGGACCGCCGGGCTTCATAATAGCTAAAGCAGAAAGTGGACCTCGGATTCTGAGGTTTTGCTGGGCCATAGAGGAGAGCGGCTGGCTGGTGGGCATCTTCTGATCCGGCCTGCCAACCAGACCAGGGGCTACCTGATTAGGCGGAGGACGGGCACCAGGGAAGTTGGCTGGCATACCTGCCATGCTAGATCGCTGTGGAAACTGAGGTCCTCCACACCCGGGTGGAGCTGCTCCACTGGGGAAGGGATGTTGGTGGTTACCAGGGTCCATGTGTGGTTGCACCCCGTGCTGGTGCTGCCAGAGCTGGGACTGTGATGAAGGCTGCTGCTGTGAAGGAAACATCAGACGCGAAGGAAGAGATCCGGTTTGGTGCAACGCCTGCCGCAGGTGATGGGTCGGCACGGGACCCCCTGCCAAGTTGGGACACGGCATTCCTGGTCTGGTCACACCATGAGACGGGTGCAGTGGTTGACGTGGAGGTACACCCATTCCCATCATGCTCTGGCCTGGCTGCATTGGCATTCCAAAGTCTTGCGAGGGGTGGCAGAGGGGTTGTTTGGGACCTTTGCTACACATGTATCCTCCAACAGATGGACCCATCTGGGAGACAGAGTTGGAGGAAAGACCCATTCGATTTGAGGGTAAGGGACCGCTGTGGGAGAGCATGGAGGAATTGGGCTGTTGAGATGCCCCCATTGTATAACCACCGCAGTCCGGAGGAAGTGGTCGACCTGGACCTGCAAGGGAGAGAGCGACAACATTTTTAACTGTAGCATCACTTTGGCTATATAACCATGTTGCAAGAAATACAGTAGTGGCCAAAAGTGATGTCCACCTTTTAAAAAATATTTGTATTTGCTCTGTATTGAAATATATTAGTAAAAATGCATTTTAAAATTTCCATGCGTATTCCACAGCTGTATTTGGAGTCAATGAATGCAAATGTTTTTCTATGCATTTATTGTATTTTAGAAGAAACCCAATATTTCTTGATTAATTTTGCTACCTGTCCAATTTACTTAATTTAAACAAGTTAAATCAATACAAATTGCGGATTTATTATGTTCAGTCATGTAACGTAATCCATTCATGTTGGGAATACATGAATGATTTGTGTTGTGTTAACATATAATTGTTACAACTGAGGATTTATTTTTCGCAGCATGCTTTGCTTAATACTTCATTGGGGGGGTTATTTTCTTTATAAAGTGTTGTTTTTTAGTAAAGAGAAACATTTGGTAATGCTTAATGTTTATGTATCTTTGAGATACATGGGATGTACCAATTTTTTTATGTTAATCCATCAGATTTTTTTAGTGCTTGGTAGTTTATTCCAACCTAAGGGGGCAATAAAGGTAAATATTTTTGGCTAATACTGTACATTGGAGCTAAATGAACAGCGTTTAGTAATAACACTCAATCATGTTGATGTGAATTTTTTATTTTATATAGGTTTGGTGACTGTACCTTGAAATGTGATATGTCCTCCGTTCAATTGCTCCATTTGCCTTTGCTTTTCCTATACAAAACAGACAGGGATGAATTAACATAAACAAAATCAATATCATCTACATACGAATTATGTCAATCATGGAATATTTATAGATTCGAGTACTAACTTGCTGTTGAAGCTGTTTGTTTATCAGTTGATTCTTAAGCAGGTTGTAGTTGGTGCTCTGGGGTTGCCGTGGCACCGCTGATGGAGGTTCCTGAAGGTGTGGCACCAGTACTGCACCTTGATCCTAAAACACAACGTGCAAAGAACAGACATGTTAAACTTGTGTTCAGATTACAGATCTATATAGCTTCTTTTTGTCCAAAACAAAGGCCATCACAGCCACACAGACATGATCTCACCTTCACTTGACCAACAACTGTAACCAACTACGCATAATCTCATCGCGATCAAAGACATGACGCCATTCGGCGTAACTCAACACCAGTAAAAAGGTCATTTTAAACAAGGCAACATGTTCAGACAAGGCTTCTTTCCTTAGCAGTGTTGTAAACATCTGTAAATAACCACAGAGAATTCAGACCAGACCCTGCCTTCCCAGAGCCACGGACGCTTGTTTTTGTTGGCTTTGTCTGAATGCACCCCTCCACCCGAACGGTCCAGCCAGGCATTCCCATATTCCCATTCCCACAGAAGAAACCCTCCCCACCCATTTTACCTCCCCACTCCCATCCAGATCCCGAAAACACCTCTTACTCATGCGTCACGGAGTTGAACGCAGTTGATCACAGATCATTATAAAGATATAGAGAGATAACTACTTCTAGTATGGAATACTGTTTTGTGCAAAGATAAAACATTTAGCAGCTACACATTTAGTCACAAAATTGGGTTAGCCTTCATTTCCGTCCACGACAGACAGTAACAGAAAATACAGGAAAAAGGAGGCTCTGACTTATGTCAGATCACAAACGCAAAATGATATTAATGTGCTTGTAATTCGAATGAAAAGCAGAATGCAGGATAATAAAACTACCAACCGTATTTATTTTCAATAATCAAAATGCATATGAAATAATACATATAACAGAGCTTATCCAAAGGCACTAACAGATACTCCTAGCATGAATTTGATGTAATCATCTTTGCTTGTAGCAGGCAGGGTGGTGAAACAGCTTCCCAGGGGGAATGTCGAGGTGCTTTGCAGTGGAAATGAATGGCTTGTCTGCAGCACTAGGGCTGGTAATGGATATTGATCCAGCACTTGGGTATATGCAGCCAGACTGGAGAGCCTGTTCAGACGCTTTTGTTGGTGTAGTGTTAGGGCTGTGCCTGCAAATTGTCCAGGGTATGAATCTGTTTACCATTAAAATAACTAAAATAGTTGAAAGCATACTCCTATCTGTTACTTCTAAAATATAATGATTATGTAGTGTTTTCAATTCTCTCAGCTTTGCTACACCTCCACAATAGATAATAATTAGCTACTTTGTTAGTATGGTTAGAGACTCAGTGGAGAGCAATGACAAGTCCTATCTGTAACCGAACGCTAGATGGCGCATGCGCACTCTCATAGTCTCCAAGCTAAAACAGGACGACCGTCGCGTTGATCCTCCTCAAGAACAGTTTAATACACCGGGCTTTATATGAACGACAGCTCTATCTCCTGTCTTTATCGATCCCCTCATCCTAAAGCACTCGAAGGCTGAAACCAAACATAATCTGCTCTTTGTCCAGCCTGGCTTGCGCATTTCTATTTCTAGGCGGAGAGGATCTAGTGGACGTAAACAGGCGACTGCGCTTTAGGGTAGCACGCAAGTCGGTGTCCAAATATAAAGTAGTTACCTACTGATTGTTAACTAGAGTGCGCGACACGTTATTCTGTCAGGACGCAGCTTGCGCTCTATCCGGGAGAGCTCGCCAAGTAAAACAGCGTTTCCGATTGTGCCCTCGATAAGAGACGGTCCTTAGCTACACCCTCACACCTCACAACATTTCCAGAGCCTCCAGCAACACGCACGCTTCGAATAAAGCAGTACGTCCCTTTCCGTTCCGTGCGCTCGCTCGCGGTTCAGCGCGCGTTTAATAGATGAGATATCACAGCACAGCACAGCACAGCAGCAGAGGTTATCAAAGCAATCCGCTGCCTTTGTTGTCGAACAGAAAGAGACCGATCCGGTGCCTACAAGACTGTAACAAAGAAAGTGAGATACGTTTAACCCTGTCAAATTCATTGGGCGGGGAAAAATATAAATTTAAAGGGGTATCGCCCTTTCTGTCTTTTAATTGAGAGTGCGTTGTGGGGGAAAAATACATTTCAATTCAGTAAAAAAGTCAAATAAAGCAATGGTATAAAATAGAGATGAGATCAAATTAAGAGTAAAACCAACAACAAATGTAACCAAACAAAAAGGAATGTAACATTCAATTCAATGTTATTAAAAGGTTAAGTTTAGCGATAGAAAGAGGCACACAGGGCAAATCACTCACTGTTCTTCACGTTCTCTCTCAGGGACTTATACTCATAAACCACATACAGCATACCCACACGATCAAACTAACAAGATTAAAGAATAACAATTATTCGTGTTAATTCAGTTAATGCCCCTGTCAATCAATCACAAACATACAGAAGTGGTAATCCACCTAAAGGTCGATCAATTCAGATTTAAATATAATCAAACATTTCCCCCAACCTTGAATATTTACCGAGACCCCAATTAAAGGGCAAATAAACAGGCTTTGCTTGGCAGAGGCAAGTTAAATGCATTCATATGTTCATATTAAGGTCCATTCTAGAGGCTTCAGTGTAATTGCCATGGTAAAATGTAGCAGTGCAGGGGGAGAGAGAGAGAGAGAGAGAGAGAGAGAGAGAGAGAGAGAGAGAGAGAGAGAGAGAGAGAGAGAGAGAGAGAGAGAGAGCGAGAGAGAGGTGGTAGTTTTCGAATGTCGAAGCAGCAACTAAGTGACCTTGCTGGGAGTAAAAGGGGAGGAACAGAGAAAGAATGGAAAGCTCATGGAAAAGTTGGAAAGAATACATCTACGATGAATAGAGGGGGCAGGAAGAAAAAATATATAAGAGCGAGAGTGACTAAGACAACATGTTTTCCCCCTAATGAGTAAATAGCATTTGTTAAACAGGCGGAATTAGAAACTGCAGCGGATAATAAAAGAAATGCATTTACATTCATGAAATTGACAGACACTTTTATCCAAAGTGACTTACGATGCATTCAGGCTATGCATTTTTTATCAGTACGTGTATTCGCTGGCAATCCAAAAAAAACACATTTGTTGGTTGAGCTACAGGAGCACAGAGGATAGAAGGACAGGACACATGCAAAAAGTGTAAAAAAGACAGAAAGTAGAACAGAGTTGTGTAGAGCGTGTGAGAGTTTGGCTGGCAGAGGTGTCCGGGACAGTTGTCTAGAGCCGTGTTTCCCAACCCTGGTCCTCGGGGCACACCTTCCAGAATGTTTTAGATCTCTCCCTATATAAAACACCTGATTCAACTCATCAATCAGGTGTTTCATATAGGGAGAGAACTAATACATTCTGGAAGGTGTGCCCCCGTGGACCAGGGTTGGGAAACACTGGTCTAGAGCACAGACAGACACTAAATGCTGTGATTGCCTTGGCGAATATAAGCTTTGATCTCCACGGAAACCACGTTTATTTACGTCTATTAGCTTGATGGCTGGGTTAAAGGATTTTAAATGTTAACCAACATAAAAATGCCCAGTGGTACCTACAGTGAGTGTAATAAGGGCCGATTCTACATTTTTAGAAAATATATGTTAAAATCATCAATGTAAAAAAATAATCCGTAAAAAAAACAGGAAAAACAGAAATATACCATAAAATAATTGTTTTTTTCGGTAAAATGATAGTATATAAGGATATATATTAAATCGTTTTCCCCATTTTTCTTGTTGTCTTGTTCTGTAATTTTATAGTTTTTGAACGTATTTCAAAAATAAACTGTAAAAAAAGAAATCTTGTTTAAAAAAACGGAAATTTTCTAGCAGCTCTTACAAATAAACTGTAAAATAACAGGTTTTCCCTGTAAAATTACATTCTCCCCTGTTTTTCTTGTAAATTTGAAGTTTTTGACCATATTTAAAAAAATACATTAAAAATCTGTAAAAAAAATGTTTTTTTTACATTTTACGTAGAAAATCGGTAAAATTACAGTTTTTTTGCAATGACGCTTATGCCTACTGTATATGAAGGTTTAGTGAAATCATTGACATTAATACTGTTAAATAATATTTAAAATTCAAGCGCTGGTAGTCTCATGAGCACACACACAGCATTACGTTCATGTGTGTGTGTAATGATGGTGGGATCGGCTCACATCATTGGGCATGAGAGAGGATGTTAATGAATGTGGCGCCTGACCTACTTCCACAACAACACGTATCAGCTCTCTTTCTCTCTCTTACTCTCTCTGTTTGTGTAGCTTGGAGACAAGAGCCAGCCTTCATGCCAACCTTCCTCCGCTGGTTAACCACACTTTGCCATGTCCACTATACACAGACAGGCGGACAGAGAGACAGACAACCCATTCCAATAGTCAAAGCCAGTTGTTGAGGACATCTACGTTTTGTTCAGACATGCAAAAATAGGTTTAGGTACAAATCTCTCTCCTCCCTTTATTGAAGGAAAGTGAATAAAGATTGGAGGTGTGTGGGTGGGTGGGTGGATGTAAAAGGAGAGAAAGACAGAGCTCCCCCAGTCTTGCGGCTTTGAAGCCTGCTAACTATCCTGGGACCCTTTGAAACACCGCCTCAAATTCCCGAACTGTTCCTGGCACGCACTTCTGTGTGCGCACACACACCCCTCCCCCTTCCAGTGGACACACACACACACACACACTTGTGTGCAAAAGCTTGCTTACATACCACATTCGCACAAAACATATTTACACATTAAAAATGTTCTCACACGTACTGTACACACATTCACACACACACCTGGGCTTAGAGGGAAAGAGCCTCTGCCAGGCTAGTGTTAACTTGGCAGAGGGCTTAATTTATTCAGCATTCATTCCTACCGCAGCTGGGCTCTGTGTCCTCAACCTTGCAGAACACAGAACCGCATTTGGCCGCACCAGCATCCCGACGCCTTCAGTCCCGAACTTGTATATGTTCATGTGTTCAGTAAGAATCAAATCTGTGGCATTTTTAGCAGTATTCTTGAGATACAGGAATACTTCAAACGGGCTGACAGTGCACTTTGGAAAGTTGTAATTATTGCTTTTGTAAACTCTTGAAAATGAAATTACAGTTGCAGTCTTCTAAACTCTCAGCGATTCTCTAACAATGCATCTTAGTCCTGTGGTGGACGCAGAGGCTTATTTGATTGCATTTGTCTGAACTAGGCCCTTCTGCAATACCCTGCAACCATATTCTCTGCCATCTGCGTACACCCCCCACCCCGCTCCTGTACACCCCCCCTTCATCCACCTCAGGGCAAGGTCACTAGGGACAGGCTCGGCTCAGCCACTACACTACAACAGAAAGACAACACAGTCGGCCTTGACTGTGTCTGACCATGTGTTTTATTAAGCCATTTTAGATTGCGGTCATGTCTCATACTGTTAGCATGAATGTTTTCTATTTAGTGTCGCTCATGTTTTCTTATTTTATTTGGTCGACTAAATCAATTATGATAAGAGAATAAACTATTATTAAATTATTGAAATCTTCACATTTTATTTTCTTAATGCATGCATTCACATTAACAATGTATATGTTTGGCCAGTTGTCACATCAGCAGAATTAGGATGTTAAGTGTAAAAGTGTTAAGTGTAATTGACCTTTGAGTCATTTATGTATCTGTAAATGGAACCTTGTGTGGAACCCTTAAATAAATAGCTTACCAAATAATAAAATCAAATAAAATTACAAATTTTTATTTAATCAGCATTTTTAGATGTATTGTGGCCATTCCAGTCCAGTGTCTGTTGAATTTCAACAAAATCAAACCTCAGGAGTGGTTATCACATAAAAAAGAATATTTTCCTAAATACACGGACAAACGAAGAATTTGGTTCCAAAATGAGAGAACTCTCTAAATTTCAAAAATCATGTTTTTTTATTGTGCGTTCCAATTGATATCAATCAAACTGCAGTTGGTTTGTTTTGGTTTAAGCCATGATAACAAAAAAAATACAGCTAACTAACACAATAAAACATGATAACATAATAAAATTTAATAAAAAAAATATTGTTGTGTTGCTTTAAAGTTAATATGAACTTGTTTTCTTTGCAGTATTTGAGGTCTGAAAAAATATAGAACATATTTTCTGTTATTTTGACCCGTTTCTCCAGTTTTCATTTTCTGCAAATAAATGCAAATAGAAGCAATACTTTTATTTGAAATTTGGGAGAAATATTGTTAGTAGTTCACATAATGAAACAAAAATGATCATTTTACCTAAAGACATACCTATAAATATAAATTCAGAAAAACTGAAAATGGTCTTTGAAATGGTCTCCTATTACTACCTCATTTTTTCCATATAGACTATCAATCAACCACTAGTTCAAGCTTTATATTCCACTTTCTGCATTTCATGAAAACCTATAACTGACTGATCAGTCGGCTGATGTGTTATATTCCCTGATGGTGTAAAGGCTGCTGTCAATTCTTGTTGTTTACTTGATCACATGTTCTGCCTTTGTTGCCTTCCTGATCTACTGGGCAAACATAGTGTCTATTTGATTACACAGGCAGGAGGACTTTGTTTCAGCAAGGACTGTTTACAGCGAGAGAAAAAGTTTGATTTCCATGTAGTTCTCCAGAGATCACGATACCGTGTGCGTGTATTTGCTGTGTAGAATACCAAGGATACAGGTCTGTCGGTTAATACTAAATAATGAGGAGGGAATGGGGAGAGATGATTGGGAGGAAAAAGGAACAAAGAAATGTGGAGCATGTGCGTGTTACAATGTACTCTTCTCTCTCCGTCTCAATTGATACCAAAGCGCTTTTCTTTTAAAACGCGCACACACAAGGATGTGTGAATTGAATATTATGTGACTATTTTGACAGTACCTAACAGCATAGGAAGGAAATCAGTGACAACTTATGACTTTTTCTTTATAAAACAGAACTGAGAGGATGCTATATCACTACAATATCTTGGTAATGCTTTCCCCCAATCTAATATTCAACACACATTTCCAGCTGGTTCTATCCATGCAATGGGGCTTGTTCATGTTTTGTGCTGCTTTAAAAAAAAAAAACCACTGAAAGTTTCTTATAAGAACCATGCCTTTCTTACTTTTATTTGTCTAAATAACCTTTTTCTACAACAAGAAACAGAAAGGTTCTTTGAATGTAACCTACATGTTCCTTATGGAACCATTTAGCTAAAAATTCACTTCAATAGGACATTTTACATATGCATACATTTAAGAATGATTTACACAAATTTGCGCTTGTGTTTGTAAGCAAGGCCCTATAATTTTAGTATATAAAAGTTTAATAAAGCACTTCAATAGTAACAGCTTACATGGAGTTATTAGTGAGCTCAACTGAAAGATTGTTCAATTATTAGTTTAGATGCGAAGAAAGAGTTGTTGAAAACACGATGGGCTGAGTAGATTTCAGTGAACATGCCCCTACTGCTCTGGCTTTCAATGTGCAAGAACAGTCAACAGCACACCAGAACTTCCTTCCTGTAGACCACAAGTGTGTGTGTGTGTTTATGAGAAGGGACCAGACAGAGTTACAATGTGTCTGAGCCCTAGCGTAATATTTCTTTTCTTTCATTACAACACTTTTTTATTATTTAACTCTTTCTAACTCCATTGCTATCAAACTCATTTAAACTCTTGCACTGAACATACACCCACACAGTCTCTCTCTCTCTCGCTCTCTCTCTCTAAGAGGGATCGTGGGGGGATTACTGCTGTCAAAATAGATCAGCTGCTTAGACCACTCACCCTTGTCTAAACCAGACTGCTACAAGCCTTATGAAACAGGCAATCCCTTATAAACACTTTATAAACACCTTACACACTCTTCGTAAACGTGTTATCATTGCTTATTAGCCTCTTAGACACTCCACAAAGCTGCCATGACAGGTTAAAATAACACTCATCCAGTTAGGCTTTATCTTCCATCTATCTAAGGCAGGAGTCTTCAACTAAAATTGCTTGAGGTCCAGTAAACAAACCCTCCTTGCCAGTCGAGGTCCAGACAATTAAATACCTAAAATCATGAATTGATGGTTTTTGGCAGACCAAAGAAATAAACATGTCTTTTCATATCTATACAACGGCATAACAATGTCTGACAACAATATAATGAAGGAAAATGTGCAAAATGCCCTAATCTCTAAACCTGCATTGAACATACATTCATTTCAACATTAACAACTTTAAAAGAAAACTAAAGTGTTGTTTTCTGCTGAACTGAGATGAACAAATAGCAGCATCAAGTTGCGACTGATCATCATCTGATAACATTTCAGCTCTTCTTGTGGCTGGTGCAGCTGAAAGGGGGGTTTGTTTAATATTTTCTTTTAGTTCATGTCTTTATTTTCCTTCTAAAAGTGTTTCACACGCAGACTCCATTCACTATTTTACTATTTTCCCATCAGTAAAGGGCTTGTTATGTTTTCCTAAGATCCACTGTATTCTTAGTGAACATTCATATGCTCGTTGTTGGGCGGTAAGTGAGTGAGGGAGGACCCGTGTAGATCGCTACTACTGGGCTTTGAGCTAATATATTTTCCGTGTCCTTACCTCGGACTGCTGCGTAAGTTTCTTCAAAGTGTCTCTGTCTAATTTCATAATTCCGTTTAAGGTTTCCACTTTTGACAACCGTGACAGACTCCGAGCAAATGAGACAAACCGGTCTCGTGCATCTCGATGCAGGAAGAATAAATGCAAATCTCTCGACCCATTCATCTCGGAAAACATGGTTTTCAGCGTCAACTTTTCTAACTTTTGAAAAGGACATTGTTTTTCAGTCACTGACAGTTACATCTGTCCGCGCGCTGTGCAGCGAGCCTGTCTCGGCGCTCTTCACTCATCGACGTCTGAACGTAGCAACAGTGCGCATATGTTAACTATCCGTGGCGCCGTAGGACCCAAACTGCTACTGAGCGGACCTTGATGTGCCTGGTATAAATTTGATTACATTATAAAATAATGTTAGGCGTTCATTTATTTATTATGTCAAAAGGCTTTGAGGTCCGGACGGATGCATCTCGCGGTCCGCATCCGGACCGGAGTCCACTAGTTGGTGACCCCTGATCTAAGGTTTTGGCTCTGAATTCAGCACCTTATGTGAACACACACAACAAATGCTAACAATTTAAATCTTGGTGTTGATTTATCTTAAGGCTGAACCATAAACTGCGTCTGATGGCTAAATCCTTTGGTGGATGCTGCATGTCTAATGTTGCGGAAATAAGTAAGAGATAATGTGTCAAGCTGGTCATTACCGAGGATCCAGTCCTTATATAAAGCTTATTATGAATACTTACTAAATAAATAAACAAACATAAAATATTCATTTAAGCTGAACTTACATTATTGTGTGAGAAGAAAAAGACTATGGACTAATGAATCTGACCCAGCTATCATCGTCACTAAAATATTCAACTGCAGACTGGTGCGATTGACCAATCAGAATCAAGCAGTCCAGTGAGGTATGCAAGGTGTGTATGTGTTCTCTGACATCTGCAGCCCGTTCAAGGCACTTTGTCATCCTTAGGGAAGAGAGACCTTGGGTCCACCAGTTTTTTGGCTGTCTTCATGCAAGGTTAGCAACTTAAATCCACTGATAACGTGCACACACACACACACACACACACACACGCACACGCACGCACACGCGCATGCAACATGTCCTTGAGCATTCTCCTCTTCTGTCTGTGCTGCATCTCGTGGTTGAACTCCCCTTGCTCCTACACACACATTATTTGGCCTGTAGGTTTGTTTTTGGGTTGAGTTTTTGTGTGGCCATTTTTATATTAAAATCCATCATTTCAGTTTATCCTCACGCAAGCATGACATTAGATGGAGAAATTACCAGTAGGGACATGGAAGTCCTAAACCTCTTCAGTGTTTGTTTGGCCCCATGAGGTCTATAACATCTGAGCATTGCGATTCCTCTACTAACAAAGCTGTTGGCTTTTTAAAGCAATTCAATCCCTAGTAACACACAAATGAATGAACTGGTAGTTTTGGATAAATGCACATATAGTACAAACACAAAACAAGGATGTCTGCCATAATCTATAACATAGCTGTGAGTTGCCTGCGAAAACAAAATGTCAAGGTGTATATTTCTCTTTCTCTCTGGCTTCCTCTGTTTCCTGGTACGTCTTATTCTGCCTTGTTTCTTCAAGCCCTTTCCCCTCAGTGAACAACTGCTTTAATAAAGCATCATAATCCTGGATGAATGAATTAGGTTAATGCTGGGGAACGGATGACACAAACAATATATTCTCTCTCTCTCCATCTCACTCTCACGCTCAGTAAGCATAGACTGTTCTTTTAAGCACTGCACACCCGGTTTCATTTGGTAAATTGATTGGGAGATTTGTGTGTTCAGTGGAAGATTAAGCCCCATGGGAGGAGTCCAAGAGCCGCTACCATTAAAACTGACAGATGTCAAACACACAAACATGGGGCAACGGTGGCATATCCTTAGGTTTATTTATTGTTATTCAAAAGTGGAAACTGAATAACATGAATGTTTTTTAACTGTCTATCCTTAACCTTGTTTTCTCTCATAGACAACAATTCTGTAATTCAGCTGAAATGAATGCTACAAAATCAGCCATTTCTAAACTAAAAAATGGTGTTAACATGTTATTGGAGATCTGTGTAATTATGCATGCCACATTTGAGTCCATATGTTCCTCAGCAAGCACGCTACAAAGGAGGTAGCACTGTAGCACTGTGTGTGCAATGATCCCCTGTTGTGGAGGGAATAAAACAGAAGAGAATATACTGGAATCACTTCCACAACGTTTGCCGGACCGCCAACTTTAATCCCGGTTTTAATAAAAACAATTGTGATGTCACTGCAATATGTTAAGAGTAATTGTTGCAGAGCAATCTTGCACAGATTAATCAAAGATACACATGAAGGATTAGACATTGTGCATTGTTGGTTGGTGTAAATATGAGTAGGCCTACACATATGAGAGTACAGGGTTTCTGGGTCTAACGTAAAGGCATGAAGCTGTAACGTCAGTCTAACCCCTGACACAAACCATTGCGTGGGCTTGTTCTCACATGCACACAAACACACACGTATTGTGTAACAGCCAGCAACAAACATGCACATATATACGGGTGCAAGCGGTCGACTTAGTGGACCATAACCACACCTCCATGTGTTCCTTGGCCAATACGAATGAAGGACTGGGTGTGCCCATGGATTGTGGCATTAGATGAGCAGATTTCACCAAATAAACCACAGTGTTATGACTGAACCTGAACTGTTGCACAGACTTGTTTGTTTGTGCCCCGTCTCTCTCTCATCCCCTTTACAATGATGCCAAACCTGAAAGAACTCACTTTGTGCTTTATGCTTATTTTAAACAATTTCTACTTCTCAGGGGGTGCCTGCAGATGCGTACGAATGCAGGTGATGAAAGGCTGGTTGTTTAATAGACAGAAATAAATCAGCACATTTATTTTTGGCATACAGATCTGTAAGATGATGTCAGATAGCTTTTGTTACTATGCTTAACAACAGTTAAAGGGATGGTGGTATCCACCACACTCTTAAAAAATAAAGGTGCTTAAAAGGTTCTTCACAGCGATGCCATAGAAGAACCAGTTTTGGATCCACAAAAAAACATTCGAAGGTTCTTTAAAGCGGATGCAACACACGCAGTTTCTTCCAATCTCATATTAATCTTGAGTAGTATTACATACTTCGTATCTTCGAAGAGTCTTTAGTTTGAACACATTTATAAAAGACAGATACAGCTGTACGATTATTTCCAAAAAACAGAAGACCTCCTGAATGCGTGCGGGGGGGGGGATTGGAGTTGGCGGAACTAAAGCACGAGCACACAATACATCATCGCATGATCCCTGCATAACTGTTGATTCACTATAAGTTCCTGTAGTGTAACTTGTGCACGTACATGCCGATTGCCAACAAAACACAGACATATGACCACGTGCGGTTCATGACTGGCATCTCTTAGCGCTGGGACCGCTCCATCTATCAGTTTCAACCGATCTCCAAATCTAGCGTTATGTCCACCGTTTATATAACATTCCTCACCGAAATGCAGTGAACTAACATACACAGCTGAACTTCACGAACGGAGTGCTCTCTTGCGTCAACAGCTGGCTGACGTGTGGGCATGCTCCTCCCGCTCTCCCTGGTTGATGCGTGGGCGTGCTCTTTCATCCCGCTCTCGCGGGTTGACGCATGGGCGTGCTTTTCTGGGAGAATTGTCCAATAAGGAACTATGTAAAGTTGTTACGTAAGGGAATTTCATGTTTGAAAAAAGCTTTCCGAATCCTACGAACGCTGGGGGAGTGTATCGAGCACAGAAATACTACGTCATACGTCCAACTCATTTTTTGAATGAGAAGCCGACACTGTAAGTAAAGATGTTTAACATTGTAAAGAAGTCAGAATGCATGAAACACAGTGGCACCTCCCCTTTAAAGAACCATCTCTTTCTTACTTTTTTATAATCTGAAGAACCTCCTTTCACCACAAAGTACCTTTTGTGACAGAAAGGTTCTTCAGATGTTAAAGGTTCTTTATGGAACCAAAAGGTTCTTCTATGGCATCAAAGAACCTTTTCAAGCACCTTTTTTAAAGAGTGCACAGAAACGTAAGCAAAAAAAAAGATCAATAAGAACTAAACTCATTGCTTTCATTTCCATGACCTCTCTAGTTTCTAGTGAATCCTCTGGAAAATGATTTTGATTGCTGTATTGTTTTTATCACTTCAGCTGATTCATTAAAAAGAAGTAACATTTTTAACACGTTTTTCTTTACACAAGCTCTACTGAACAACAATATCTTGCAGATGCAGAATGTTAATGCATATACAATGTATCTTCACTACAGAAACGGTCATGTTAACAATAAACTTTTACATCAAAATTCCATGATTTTTAAGCTTTTCAGGACGGAGGAAACCCACGTTTTCTATCATTTTCTAATACTCCGATATTAGGCACCAAAACATTGCAATCTTTAAATCATTCTAGCGACAGCAATTTTATAGATGGTTTGTATTATATATTGTTGTATTTTACACCCCTAAAATAATCTATTTGTAGCATGGAGAGCTTTATTAGGCCATGGGTGATGGAGGGGGAAGGAACAGGATGAGCGACAGAGAGAAAGAGAGAGAGAGAGGGGCTTAACAGCACATCAGTTATGAGTACAGACTGATACACTGCTCCCTTACAGCTGTGACTGATGTATTTAAGCTAATGCTCAAGACAACATGTTCTTTAAGCTACAAACCAGACTCAAAATCAGATTCTGTAACTCTCTCCTGCACTGCTGCATTGTTCATTACTGTGCCGCAATAAAAGTAGAACAAAGGCTCAAATGTTCAGCACAATTTTCCCCTCTCTCCCTCTTTCTCTCTCTCTCTCCTTCATCACTCTCTCCACAGGGTGTCTGAAAGAAGGCGACGAAAAGACAACAACAAATGACTGCACGTCACACAGAATGAATGGAGGAGAAAGAGAGGGAGAGAGAGGAACACATCCAAACAGGAGCAGGACACATTCACAAAACACTGAATCAGCATCTACCACAGCAAGAGCTGCTGTCTAAAAGACCTCTGTGTGTGTGCGTGTATGTGTGTGGCGGGGAGAAAGATTTTTGTGTCTGTGTGAGAAATAGAGTGACTTTGTATAAGTGTTTGTTTGAATGCACATTGGCATGGGTGAGGAGTGCCTTGGTGAGAAATAAATAGATTCAGCAGAGAAGTTGTCCATATATTTATAATAAAAAGATTTATAGCTACAAAGAACACACACACACATCTGCATGTAACCGTTTTAAAGGAAGATGTTGGTAATTGATTCACTAATGAATCATGTAAAAATGTTTTAAATGATACCCAGTCACATGAGATGAACACTCAGGTAAGGGGTCTAGTAAATATAAATGTTTTACATATTTTTTAACATAATTTTACATAAGGGTGTCCCCTGGCAGCAATACTGGGAATACAGATATACAATTTACAACTAAAAATGACAAAAAACTAAAAATAATGATACGGTCTAACTTTTAATGATCTCAAAATCAAAAACTGTTTCAACCAACAATATGTCCAATTCTTTTTGTTTTTTTAAAATATACATGCACACTTTCATAAACATGAAACCGATCTAGTCACTGTTCAAGTTACGCAGACTTGACATACCAGAGACTTGAACAAACACGTGATGAAAACACAAACCAACCATACGTAAATATACCGTATCTGGCAAGCAGACACACTAGAGCTGTCAAACAGCCAGTCATCACAGTAGACGCTGGCTTCATGTTGCGTTAGACTCAATTTGACATTTATATAACCCGCTGTAACACAAACACAGTGTCCAACCAAATCCACAAGTCATCACATACACACGTGGCTGTTATGCCGTGTCCATTTGCGTTTGTATAAATTGATGCTAAACATACGAAAAGAGCAGTTTTACAACTCTGCTCAGGAATTATAGACTAAACACTCCACAGATAAAACAAATGAAGAATTTAGGATGAATGATACAATGACTTGTGTTGCTCATCATTCTCTTCGCTTTATACAAGGATGCTTTATCTATTCGTACTCTAAGCTACACATAATGTACAACTGAGAAAATTAGAACTTCTTTTCTTCGCTACTGAATAAATCTCAGCTGGTCCATTAATATTACACAACCAAAGCTCTTGTGTAGGTAGTGTTTTTTGGAAGTGTGTGTTTCTTTGCATTACTGAGATACTTTAGTAGCGCGTATGTGTGTGTGTGTGTAGCAGCTCCCAGAACTCAGTCGCCAAGACAGTCTCACTCTGTCTGCCTCCTGTCTGTCTCTCTTTTTCCACCTCCTCTCTCTCTCTCTCTCTCTCTGTGCACACACACTGTTTTCTATGTCTGCTTCAGTCTCCTGTCTGGAGTCGGACTGCCAGTGTATCCACACTGACGCTCTTCTCTGCTATCTCTCTTCCTCTCATTCCCCCTTCTCTCCCCCCACAGTAAAATGACAAAGTGAGAGAATTAAACAAGAGCTGCTTTTGAACAGACAGAGCATTTGGTGCAGATGCATATAATTGTTTTATCAAACCAGAAGCTTAATACAGTATTTATACACACATCACCTCAAAAACAAACAATGAGATGATAGGTAAACGTGACCGGTGGAAAGTGAATGTGAGTAACAGGAATATAAAATTGTGTTTGTGTGAAGCAGGTCTTTGTAAGAATCTGTCCACATGCTGATGTGTGTATGATATTTACAGTAGGATTGTAGCTCGTTCATTCTGTTGATAAAATACAGTCAGATGTAAAGACTAAATGTTTCATGGGTACAATACACAGAAGTGGACACAACGAGGTTTCTCTTTTTTACTTTCTCTCTCACTCGCATGCACATTAAACAGACCCCAGTGATTTTCCTGTAAAATAATGATTACAGAATTAACCTCTTATTTTCCCTGCAGAGTCTTTTCTCTGTTCCTCTGACCTATTTCAAACCCAGCTGACAGATAATTAAGCTTCAACTGTCTGTATGATCACAGAGTCGCCATAGAAGTGTGAATCTGACCCTGGCAAATAGCTACTGAACCATATGTACGTACACAAAAAAATCGTACAATGTGTAAATCTATGTTTTATGGGTCTCCAAGGAGGCGTTTACATGATAGTTCTCAAGTAAAAATGGAAAACCTTTTGGCCCCGTTTCACAGAAAGGTCTACGTAAAGTCGGACATTTAAGCAGCTTTTTGTTCTGCTGAACATAAAGAAAGATAGGCTATCTGGAGGAATGTTTGTAAACAGTTCTGGGGCACTATTGACTGTCATAGTAGGGAAACAAACTACTGTGGTTGTCAATAGTGCCCCAGAACCGTTTGGTTACAAGTAGGGCTGCACGATAATTTATCGCGATACCACTAAATCCAATTGAAATCAAGCTGGCTGCATTATGCAATGTGTCGATATTTTTTTAATGCGTAGCTTGTCCGTGAAGCACGGCTCTGGGATCAGTAGGAAATGCTGCTCGATCTAAAAGCAGTGCGAGTTTGAGTCGCTTATAATGTGCATTTGAATAAGCAACACCCGTCAAACATGATCATTATAAATATACTTTATTATCATAAAAATACCTGATGAGGCTTGAGTAACAGTGATAAAAATATGTCCATAGGCATTTCCTAGATTCTTGAACGTGTTATGGTCTTCTTCTGCAGTGCGTATTTGGAGTTTCCGCACGAGAGCGCCCTCTGGCTTTCGGATGCAGCAGCATTTTCCCGTACTTTACTCAAAAGCTGTGCATAAATCACGTGATATTTATCATCGGTTTATCGTGACAGCCCTAGTTACAAGGATTCTTTCAAATCTCTTCTTTTGTGTTCAACAGAACAAACACATTTATACAGGTTTGGACCAATTTGAGGGTGAGTAAATGATGACAGGTTTTTCATTTTTGGATGAACTGTTTCTTTAAGACAGCTAAAACATCCCCATTCACACATATTGACGCTTTGACAATGTTGTTGTCTGTATGCAAAAACATTTGATGTCAGACACATGTAACATATGTAATTAAGCATAAACCTCATCCTTAAACGTTAAGTGGGTTTTGAGTTAACAGGGCTTTGGAATCTTTTATAACAGAAGATTAGTCAGGATACAATTTTTCATGTCCTTAATATGAACTGTTCAGTAAGGAACGAGCGGTACAGTACATGTTGATAAAACACATAAACAAATGTTAATTTACACACGCCACTAATCCCTATACCGATAAAATGTGGAGAAATGTGATGGTTTGATAACAGTGACACGCTCTCTCTATCTGGCTCTGTCTCTTGGTCTGTCTCTCTCAATATTTCTCTCAGACACATTTATGTACAGCTGACCCACTTAGAGCTTTTAAAAATGGTTAAAATCAGTGAACGTGCCCAAGCAGAAGAGAAGCGCAAAACAAGGTTAGACTCTCCACACCCTGCTGGGATGACTGCTGTGGATGTGTGTGTGTGTGGTGTGGTGTTGGCATGAAATATTTTCTCCTGTGTCTGTAGCCAAACACCCCCCCCCAGAGAGAGAAACTTTAATCCTACAGTGAATGAACTGAGAAATAAAGCACGCAGGGCCTTCTACGCCATCAAACGTCAATGTCCTATAGAAATCCCAATTAGAATTTGGCTGAAAATATTAGAATCAGTAATTGAAGCGATTGCTCTCTATGGCAGTGAATTGTGGGGTCCACTGACAAATCCAAATCAAGATTGTACTAAATGGGAAAAACATCCAATTGAGAGCCTTTGCAAAGAAATGAATCCTCTCTGTCAGCTGGTCCAGAGCTTCAGTCCTGATGTTTCAGTCCTAACATCTACTGACGCTCTCGACCACAACAATACTGACAAACTCGCACTCAACCAAAATGCAACACAAATGAAACAAAACTCACTCATTGGGAAACCCAAACAAAACAACAAAATAAAATGCAATGTTATTTGGCCCTAAAGAGAGAATACAGTATGGCAGACTATCTGTACACAGTGACAGATAAAAAACTAAGAGCCACGTTGACAAGATACAGACTCAGTGGACATAAACTCACTAACGTACTCCACTTCCTAACAGAATGCACAAAATACACGGATATACGGACAATGTTTTATGGAAAAATCAAGTCCATACACCAGACGTTTGAAAGTCTGTCAAACGATGAGAAACTGGCATATCTGTTAGGAGAACACAAGGACTGCTGTGTGTTAGTAACAAAAGAGAAAACAATGAATCTGCCCTGACCTGATGCTTCCAATATACTGTAACATTATATTATTATATCCCTTTATTCTGCTACTTAAATGTATATTTTGCTTTTGTAAATCTTTGTTTAAACCATACTCTATTTCTGTTTTTATATTTCTGTTAGATATTTACATATATTATAAACCAATTTAAGTTGCACTACATACATAACACTTTATTTTATTTTATTGTATTACTATAATTATCTTTCTTTTCGTTTGTATACATACAGTACTTGCACTATTTGTACGCTGATGATTTGGCAATACGAACGTACATTGTGTCATGCCAATAAAGCACACTTAAATTGAAATTGAGAGAAAGAGTAACTTCTGCTTTGTTCCCTATAAGTGCCCACAAACAGACTTCTGTAAGCATGAGAGAGAGAGAGAGAGAGAGAGAGAGAGAGAGAGAGAGAGAGATACAAACAGGACTGAGTGGTAACTAACTGCAGTATTTCTGCATTAATACATACTGTAAAGAGGAGAGGGCAATCAATACTCTGTCCTAAATTTACCCTTATCAATTCTCAACCATCCTGAAAACCATACCACTGAAGAACAAAATACAGTATTTCAATTGTAAAAAAAGACAGCAAAGTGATTATATGGAGAGTAAATGGGGAATTTAGTTTGAAGGCTCAATCTTTGAATTTTTCGTACCTTACGGTGTTTTATAATGATCTACAAGTTGAGTACATAAAGTAACCTGTAATTTCCTTTTTCAAACAGAGATGGCGATATAGAGGCAAAGTTATGGATTGTAGATTTAATGTTATTTAATGATATGTTAACGCAATAAATCTCAACAAGAGATCTCTAAAAATATCATAACTGTGCTTGAATTTTTCAAGATATCAAAGTTTAAATTAAAAAGTCAAGATTGTAATAGATATTATTATGAGCCCAAACACACAAAATCTTCTAAAAACTAACTACACCCCCACATATCTTTATAGAACAAAACTTCCTCATTTGGCAGAACACCATACATTTATTTTACGGTTTTAAACTTGGGTTACAGTGTTACATGTGCCCTTGGCTTAATAGATCCACATAAGTTAAAAATTAAATAGCTCGGTAATGTGTATTAATGAATGCTTTTGTATTGTTAAAAGTTTTCATGAAATTAATTGTTATAAAATGTGCGTTAATAAATGGCTACAACAGTATACCTCAAGGCACAAGTTATTATAAATAACAGTATGATGTACTCTTTAAAATGTCATTTAAATCATTTGCTTTATTTGTTTTGAAAATAATCTGGTTATAACAGTAGGCCCTACCAATTTTATTAGATAGCGCAAATGAAATGACTTCAGGAGACATTCCATTCTATTATTGTAGTAGGCCTACATAAAATACATAAATACTTTTAAACTATATAGTATAGCATACATTTTGTTGACAGATGTATAAAATCAAAATGTCATTTATTAAAATACTAGCACATAGCTAAGGCAAGGTAATGCACTAATCATTAGGTAAGACAGGTCGGAGACTGCATTTGACTGAATGTTTAAAGTGACCAATGAAAGGAGAGGAGACATAAGCCATTGTCCCACCCCCAAAGTCTCAAAGTCAACTCAACGAGCGAGCAAGAGTTGAGCAGTTGGTCGAACGCTGGTCACAGCCCCATGCTTCCAAACTGCGTTTTTGCACGCGGAGCAGAAATGTGCTCTCGCGAGTATTGTTTTCCGTGCGTGAATACTGTTCTGTGCGCTTGCCATAAATAGCTCTCACTAAATCCTTGGTGTTTCGAGTCTGACGTCATCACGCAACCGTGTTTTTTGGCAAGTTGAACAATCATAGGTAGTTTAGATGGTCAGAGTTAGGTTAGGGTGTGAGTTAGGGTAAAGGTTTCGTAAGACTTGAAACACCAAGGATGTAGTCAAATCCAACAAGCCACGCCCACGGATCTGACTCCGTGGGCGAAGGATTTACACCGTGTCTACACCGTACGCGTCGCGATGGGACGCGACACACGGCTTGCTCTAATATGACAAGCCGATGGTGTCACAATTACGCTATAGATTAAACGCGTTTATATCCGAACGCCATATTTGATGCCGTTTAAAACAGTATTTGCGCTGCAAAAGCCGTCTATAGCGCCATATTTAACAGCGTTTTACGGGCGCCCTGAAAAGCGCCGCCTTTTGCGCCGCTGTCTTGCAATATGACGGCGTAAAAAACGCTTTTTGGTTGCACAGAGCGTGTGTTATTTACGGCGTTTTGCCTGTCCTATAATGAGCCCCTCCTACTGGTTTCCACAGCCAGTAAAAATGAAGTGTTCTCACCCAATCACTGATGAACTGAGCCAGACCGGACCAATTTACCACTGATCATGCAGGAATGCCTTTGAATTTACAGGATATTATTATGTGCGCTGTGTTACCTCTGCTAACATTAAACATATCATAGCTTGCTTTCTAAAGAAACAACTTTTTCTTTTTGGAAATGTAAAGTTACACAACGTGGTCAACAATTATAGCATTCCAATCCCATTGTATGTATCCATGCTTATTACATATAGTGCCCAGTTAATTGCTTACGTGAAAAGCAAATCGAAATATTTTACTAGCTAATTTCCAACGCCAGAAATCATTTCTGGTATGAGGAAGCTCGGGCAGAGTTACGCGGTTGTCGTTGTAAGCCCTTGATGTTAGTCTGCTGGTTTACTCGGTTGGCTCATAATCATATGTTGCTTCATTTGCTGATTCGAGTCCTGCTCGGACCACTGGCAGATTTTTATATCGTTGGTCTTGTTATGTTTATCTGTGTCACAGGGTATTTTTTTTATATTTCAGCATTTAATACATGGTCAATATATAAAGAAAGTCAGGAATAAGAGCTCTTTTTCCACAACAAATTTACAGTATATTCTAAGTTTCTTAATCGCTCCCGACACCGTCCAGACAGCCTCGCCAACAGCTTTTAAATAATCACCTTAACGCACATCACCTGCCCACTTAAATTTCATTAGCACGCGACCACTCACATTACCTACGGGACATATTGCCATTTACCTCTGTGAAGAGACTGACACTATACCGTGTGTGGAACTGACTTTCAGCCGAGCATTTAAATATAATTGATTTTACTCGACAAAGCATATGAAACAATATAAAAATGATGACCATGCTGACTTGAGTGTTTATGCATGTCCTCTACATTATTATCTGGAGTCTGCTTTATTAACTTTTATTCCGTTAATAAAGTTAACAAAAAAGGACATGACATTTTCGATTAAGAAATTTTGAATATAATATACGTTCGTTGTGGATATAGCTTGTTATAAGTAATATAATGACTAATATATTAAAGAAAATGCCACACCTTATAATATCCAGTGCTTTTTGTGTTGTATTCGTTTTGCACAGTTACTGTGGCTGCATAAATTGGCTTTGGCTGTAATTGTACCTGTTGTTCCGCATTAAATAAATAATAACAATATATATTTCCATAAAAAACGTCTTTGTCATTTAAAAACAATATATAATAATAACCCAAAAATAGTGCCTTGCACTCTGTAAATGAACGGCGCCTGGTAGCTCACAAAAGGGTACTAAATCATTCCTCCGCTCATTCTTCTTCACTGCTGCTTGCTCCTTGCTGGTGGAACGATTTTCCAAATACAGTCCGGTCAACCACGTCTCTCTTCATTCAAGAAACAACTTAAAACATATATTTTTCGTAAATGACTGGTAAATGTTGGCTATACAAAAAATATTTGACACATAAATCCTGTGTATTATCTAATGTGAGCACGATAACTCTTAACATCAATCAAGTCCCGCACTTTATTTTCTCTTGTACTTTATGCAAGTCATTTAACCCAATAGTCAGACTCGCTTTGCTTGAAGTGGACATAGGCAACTTTTGCAGTAAAATGATGAATGCACTTTATTTGGCCTACAATAGTCTAAATTTGGGGCAGTCGTGGCCTAATGGTTAGAGAGTCGGACTCGTGACCAGAAAGGTTGCAGGTTCGATTCTCAGGGCCGGCGGGTAACGACTGAGGTGCCCTTGAGCAAGGCACCTTACCCCTACTTGCTCCCCGGGTGATGCTGCAGTGATAGCTGCCCACTGCTCCGGGTGTACGTGTGTTCACCACTTGCTGTGGGTTAAATCCAGAGGTCACATTTCGGGTATGGGTGATAAATTGGTCACTTTCACTAATTTCACTAAATCTATGCATTAAAATGTATGAAAAGCTTTTTAATTATGTTTTTAAAACATACGCCACTGGCACATATTTCAATGTTCTAAATAATAGAAAAGAATGCATAATATTTTTTTATTTCAAATGGAAATGTGGCTGTTTATTTTAGTAACAGAAGCTTCTTTGCAGTTCCACACATGATGTAGTGTCAGTCTCTGTACAAAGGTAAATGGCAAGGCATCTGGCATTGACTTGGGATATGTTATATTAGTTAATAAGTTCATGCTTATAGTATTACAATCATTGCACAACATTATTATCCTTATTATCAATCAATTTCTGTTACATGGAAACTAAAATCACATACTGATAAAAGCATAGACGAAAATGCACTGAAAGTTGCTTTGGATAAGCGTCTGCCAAATGCGTAACGTCTACGTCCTGTATTTACCAAGAAAGTCCATGATGTGTGAGTTCAGTAGGCTTTAGCAGCAAACGTCAAGTGCAAGTCGTTAACTGAATGTTGATATGGTTGTGGAAATTTCAGTCGATTAAAAAGAGCTCTTATTCCTGGCTTTCTTTATATACTGACGACGCAATAAATGCTGAGATATAAATATAAAAAATACTCTGTGACACAGATAAACATAAGACCAACGATGTAAAAATCTGCCAGTGGTCTGAGCAGGACTCGATCCAGCAAATGACGCAACATGCGAATGCGAGCCAAATAGAAAAGGTCGTTTCTTTAGAAAGCAAGCTATGATATGTTTAATGTTAGCAGAGGTAACACTGCGCACATAATAATATCCTATAAATTCAAAGGCATTCCTACATGATCATATGGCAAGACACCTTTCGGGGCACCTTAAAACGGCGTTAAATACGGTGCTATAGACGGCTTTTCGCACGTTTTTTATGGCGTTTGGAATCCCGACGCCGTATTTTGCGGCGTAAATACTGTTTTAAAAACCGTCAAATATGGCGTTCGGATATAAATGCGTTTAATCTATAGTGTAATTGTCACACCTTCGGCTTGCCATATTCTAAAGGGGTTGTCGCGTCGCATCCGGTTTAGACAAGGTGTTAGTGAGAGCTGAGCATAAATGTGTTCTCGCGAGGGTGCGTTTCCGATCGTGGAACTGTTCTGCGTGTTTGGGTCACACGCGTGCGTGTGGTTTTCATGCGCGTGAGCTTAGGGTCTGAATAAACGTCATATTCCTATTTTTCTTTCACATATGGCTGCAAAATGAAACCTCAAAATTGATGCTTAAAACATAACTGAGATTTCCATTAAATCTAATCTAAGCAATAAACATTTCCTCTAGGGAATGACAACTAAAACTTCATATGTAAAGAAAGCACATTTCAGTACTAATCCACCTTAATTAATTCTCCTGAAAAGCATGTCACGCTTCAACTGTGCTTGCATCTCCTTGTTTCTGACCTTGCATTCACTTAAACACCAATCTGGGGCTACAAAAACGACATCAAAAAGTACTCTAGTCATATAAAGCAGTCAGCTCAAAGCCCACCTGGGGTTCTCAAGCAACCATTTAAACAGACAGAAAGGCGACTAGAAGCAGCTTCACATGTGACATGACAGCACATACCACAGATACACAAATCAGGCATGCTTAAAGCCTGTAGGCTCTGTGTGTGTGTGTTTGCTGTGTTGATGGGTGGGTCTGCGAGTAGGGGTCTGTGTTCAGTATGTGTGGTCAAGAAAATAAAGGCTAAAAATCTTGTCCACTGCATCTGTGAGGGCAGTCCAACGCGCACACGCGCACACACGCGCACACACGCGCACACACACACACACACACACACACACACACACACAACAACACACAACACACACACACACACACACACACACACACACACACACACACACACACACACACACACACACACACACACACACACACACACACCTCTAGGGTTATCCTTATCCAATCTGTCACACAAAGGCATAAAGGAGAGCAAAATGAGCGATGGAGAAAAGAAGCACAAAGAGAATTAAATGAAGAATGTGGCAAAAAGGCAAGTAAAGGATAAAAGAGTTTCTTTTCATGCTTAGCTTAGAGAACTGGAACTGACTACAAACAGACATTAGAAGCAGAAAACATTTTTGTCCTCACATTTACAAATACTGTATACTACTTTAAATGTGAACATTTAACAACCCTTTTCTCGTTTTTTTGGATTACAATGAATAGCTCTGAACTTTTTCAGTGAGTTTATCTGTCTCGCTTTTTCTGAATGAAAAGCAAGAGGTTAACGCATAAAAAAAGGTAACTTCTGCTTTTTTCCCCTACACAAGTGCCCACAAACAGACTTCTGTAAGCATGACAGAGAAAAAAAAGAGAGAGAGAGAGTGAGCGAGAGAGATGCGTTTATGTTTGTCTATTTATGTCGTAGGAGGAGGGAATCCCCACTTGAGTCAACGTAGCTCCTGCTGGGAACTCTACTCGTGTTGAGTTCTTGTGAAGAGTGAACCCCTGATAGCAATCAAACTTTTGTTTCTGTTATGTTCCTTTATCATGTCACCTTATTCCATGATCTAGAAACTTCCAACGTATAAAGTAAAAAAACAATCTAGGTAAAAAACTTTCCAAATTAGATGTAGAATGCAACACTTGTTACCACAATACTAAGGTGATTAATGTGTTGCTGTGAGGTTGCCAGAATGTTCCGTGTGGCGTAGGCGTCAATTATGTCGATAGTGCAAAAAAAGTACAAGTTAACACCCATACTTAACACCTAAGATTATCAAACCGTATTGGTAGTAAAGTTATCTGTAGCAAGCACCACTAATAAATACATCTCATAAAGAACGTGTACAATTAAACATGACAAAAGTATGAATGAATTATTGTTGATGTTTGAATTAATAATTGATTAATTATTAACAAATATTTTTGGAATCTGGTTGAATACTAGCAATTTAACAGTGTAACAGTGTTTGCATGTAAGTAAGCAAAGAGAGAGAGAGAGAGAAGAAGATAGAAAAAGAGGCTGGTTAGTTTTGGGGGCAGAAAGTTTGTTCAAAACCCCCCTTCAGTTTGCAACCATGCTTGCCAAGACACCAAAGAAACTCCCCCCCTTCTCAATCTCCTTCTCCTCCAAAATTAATTATCTTTTATTGGTGTGATGAAAGAGGGCCACTGGGCTGAAAGAGGAGGACCCTGCCTTCAAACAGACCGCCAGGCAGTCAGAGAGAATGTGCAGCGGTACTTTGAAACTCTATAGGCGGCGCACACATTAACACACACGGTCTTTGTCTCTTTAGCACGGATATACAAAGATACACCAAGGAGAAAAACATTCCCTCTCCAGGCACACGAAAAACAACTTAAACATCCATCTTCTTCCTAATCGTATTTCCACTCAACTTCAAACAAACGGAAAATATCTACCTAGGCAGATCACACTCAAACAATCTGAAACAACATAGTATACAGGCGCTTAGCACAAATGCTTATCACATACAAAGGCTCACATTCCTTTACTCTTGGTTCGGCTGTCCATTCAGTTAACCTTTGGTGCTTCTAACTGCCCCCCTCGCATATACACACATCATAATGAGTTGGAACACCCATTCCCTCCCTTCCCATGGTACACACCACGGGATGCCCACTCCACTCCGCTTCTCAAAATCAAGCCGATTCCCCCCCTGCATGTAGCAAGCAAATTTAAAGCTACACAACAAATGGAAAAACACATGGCCACGTTTCAGGGTATTGAGGTTTTTCATTGACTCTACAAGTGTGCCACAACATTTCTGTTGTTGACACCATGTTGTTTTCATTTGTGTTTAATCATTTGTGGACAGAGAAAAGAACACCTACAACAACAGTCACTGTCTGTTTGCAAACTGCAGTAAAACAGCTATTCAATGACTTAGGGCGTTTTCACACCTGTGTATCGATTGCTCTGTTCCGAAACCGGGGGTTAAATCGCTACAATATTGAAATTTATTTTACTTCGGTTCGCATTCACAAGGCAATATCTCCAAACGGACCAAACTTTGTTAATAAAAGTCACGTGCGAGTAAACTCTTCTTCGATTGGTCAGAGTGCATCTGTTTATTTTCCGGTCGGTAACGCGAGTGACAATGAGCGTCAGCTGCGCGTTGCGTGTCTCTCACGGCGGAGCTCGGGAAGCATAAAAGGAGGAGAAGGACGAGAGAGAACCAGGCCTGGATTTTATGTTATGTTTTATTGTATTTGTGTGGCCGGCAGTCGACTGTGAGGGAGCTGTCAGCACTTTACTTTCGTTTTGTTGTTTGTTTATTTTATTAAAAGTTTGGTTTAACGTTCGCCGGTTTCCGCCTCCTTCCTTCCTTACTTTGAACATTGTTACAGGAAGCCATTAGCAAAACAATCCCTTTTGCGTCACGCAACTTTACATAATTACCCATCATACATTGTGATACAGTCTGGTTTGTTGATCCGTTGGGTCGGATGGCTTTCACACGTCTACCGAACCGCTCCAGAGTTCGTTTGCAATCGGGTCGAGACCACCTTGTTCAGGCGGTCTCGGAGCGATTGTTTTGGGGTGGATCCTAGCGCAATTGCCGTGTTCACATACAGGTGCTGGACATATAATTAGAATATCATCAAAAAGTTGATTTATTTCACTAATTCCATTCAAAAAGTGAAACTTGTATATTATATTCATTCATTACACACAGACTGATATATTTCAAATGTTTATTTCTTTTAATTTGATGATTATAACTGACAACTAATGAAAATCCCAAATTCAGTATCTCAGAAAATTAGAATATTACTTAAGACCAATACAAAGAAAGGATTTTTAGAAATCTTGGCCAACTGAAAAGTATGAACATGAAAAGTATGAGCATGTACAGCACTCAATACTTAGTTGGGGCTCCTTTTGCCTGAATTACTGCAGCAATGCGGCGTGGCATGGAGTCGATCAGTCTGTGGCACTGCTCAGGTGTTATGAGAGCCCAGGTTGCTCTGATAGTGGCCTTCAGCTCTTCTGCATTGTTGGGTCTGGCATATCGCATCTTCCTCTTCACAATACCCCATAGATTTTCTATGGGGTTAAGGTCAGGCGAGTTTGCTGGCCAATTAAGAACAGGGATACCATGGTCCTTAAACCAGGTACTGGTAGCTTTGGCACTGTGTGCAGGTGCCAAGTCCTGTTGGAAAATGAAATCTGCATCTCCATAAAGTTGGTCAGCAGCAGGAAGCATCAGAAGCGTCTCGCCTGGGCTAAAGACAAAAAGGACTGGACTGCTGCTGAGTGGTCCAAAGTTATGTTCTCTGATGAAAGTAAATTTTGCATTTCCTTTGGAAATCAGGGTCCCAGAGTCTGGAGGAAGAGAGGAGAGGCACAGAATCCACGTTGCTTGAGGTCCAGTGTAAAGTTTCCACAGTCAGTGATGGTTTGGGGTGCCATGTCATCTGCTGGTGTTGGTCCACTGTGTTTTCTGAGGTCCAAGGTCAACGCAGCCGTATACCAGGAAGTTTTAGAGCACTTCATGCTTCCTGCTGCTGACCAACTTTATGGAGATGCAGATTTCATTTTCCAACAGGACTTGGCACCTGCACACAGTGCCAAAGCTACCAGTACCTGGTTTAAGGACCATGGTATCCCTGTTCTTAATTGGCCAGCAAACTCGCCTGACCTTAACCCCATAGAAAATCTATGGGGTATTGTGAAGAGGAAGATGCGATATGCCAGACCCAACAATGCAGAAGAGCTGAAGGCCACTATCAGAGCAACCTGGGCTCTCATAACACCTGAGCAGTGCCACAGACTGATCGACTCCATGCCACGCCGCATTGCTGCAGTAATTCAGGCAAAAGGAGCCCCAACTAAGTATTGAGTGCTGTACATGCTCATACTTTTCATGTTCATACTTTTCAGTTGGCCAAGATTTCTAAAAATCCTTTCTTTGTATTGGTCTTAAGTAATATTCTAATTTTCTGAGATACTGAATTTGGGATTTTCATTAGTTGTCAGTTATAATCATCAAAATTAAAAGAAATAAACATTTGAAATATATCAGTATGTGTGTAAAGAATGAATATAATATACAAGTTTCACTTTTTGAATGGAATTAGTGAAATAAATCAACTTTTTGATGATATTCTAATTATATGACCAGCACCTGTATGCCTAAACGAATCGAACCAAGAGAGAAAATGCACCAGGTTCCGAAACAAACCCTTATGTGTGAAAACACCCTTAAACTTGCACCAAATTCCCAACAAGAACACAATAAATGGAATACCACAATCCAAAAAAAAAAATCTTAGATATTTGTACTGAAAACAAGACAATTTTTTTTAAATCAAGGTACATTTACTTGAGCAACAAAATTAAGGGCCAGATTTACTAAACAGTGCAAATTAGCGTGAGAGCGTGTGGAAATTTCTGCGGCTGATTTAGTGACGCACATTAAGACGCAAATTAAAAAACACAGGCGCAATATCTCATTTCCATAATGAGCGACATAATCTACCAAGAGCAGCGCAAATTAGTGCAGGGTTTAAGATATGCTTTTTTGCACTTTAAAATACCAGTGCTAGCAAATACCAGTAAACTGACGAGCGCAAATGTTAGTATATTGCCTTACGTGATTCAAAATTCATGCCATGAATTTTACGTTAGAAATTCATATGCAATAAGGTTAGTCACAAAAAAAACTGTGTCCACATATTTTCAGTGAAATCTTTCACTTAGTGTCTTTAGTAAATCTTGACAATAGTTTTTACGCCAAAAGCATTTGCGCTCACACAAGCTATTAATAAATCTGGTCTTAAGTCTTGTTTGTAGAAAAAAAATTCAAAACCAAGTGAGTCTATGCTTAAAACAAGAAAACATCTACTAAGGTAGGTAAGGTAATCTACCAAGGTAAGAACATTCATGAATTTATGTTTCTTGGTCCATATGCAGTGTTTTTTCTTGTTTTAAGCATAAACTTCCAAAAACAAGGAATTCATCTTTGTAGTGTACTATTTGTGACCCAGTCTGTGAAAACCCAGCTAAAGTTATTTTGTAGTGATGTACTGTTTTCTTACAAAATGTAAACAACATTCTGTAAAAAGATAACCTTGTCAAAGATTAAATTTAATGGTTAAAATTTAACTTTTAATGCTCATTATCTCATAATTAGATTTTCCGACTTTAGCCTGGACTTAACAGATAGTTATATTTATTCATGTAGATGAACAGCTTACACCGCAATTTAACAAATACGTGAAAGTACTTACATCTCTGCAATGAGGCCCAATAGCACCTGCCTGCATCCCCCTTTGCATGCGCTGCGGCAGTAGATGAGTGTGTCCGCCGGCTGATGTGGGTGGTGTGGGCTGCATGCCACCACTGCGGTATCCTGCCACAGCCAGAGGACCCATTTTGGCCACAGACGGATCTGGGTCAAAATGTCGTAATGGCTTAGTGTTATTGAAAGAGTACGGTTCTGGACCCATACCACCTATGGTGGTCTTGCTTAGTGAAGGTTTCCCCTGTGCTGTTTGTGCCTGCATTAGAAGCTTAAGGCTGCTGCTAGGCGGCTGGTTGGATGTGATGGCCTTAAACAGCTGACTAGACATACCGGCCGTTTGATTACTTTGTGTGTTGAAAAGATGCCCTTGAGTGGAGGGTTGCGCCACTGGTTGGCATTGCCCAGCTGGGCTGGGATGTTTATCTGGTCGGTAAGGAGGTGATGGTCGAGTGCTGCTTGATGTTGGGGCCACACCAGCAAGATAACTTGCCTGGGAACCTTGGATAGCGGTGCCTGAACCCCCTGATGGAGCATTTCCTGACAGAAGACTATTCTGGGGGCTAAAAGGAGGCTGAGCTATTGCTGGGCTAGCAAGCTTTTCAGGTCTGTAGGGTGGGGAAGGTCCAGTCGATGGGGCCGGAGCCATACTAGAGATTAAAGAATTCTGGGGGCTCTGAATATTTCCTGCTGGGCTGAAGGGCTGTTGATGAGGAGATGTGTTAGGTAGTTTGTCAGCTGGTCGGTAGGGTGGAGAAGGACCAGCCCAGGAAGTGCTCTGTTGACCCAATCCAGACAACCCCGACTGTGCAGATGGTGGACCTGCATTGTTGGAAGGATGGTGCTTACTATTTGTTGCCATCTGTTGAAGGTGTTGGGCTCTGGACACGTCGTGCCAGTTGGATGCAGGTCGACTTGACAAGGCGGCAGAGAGCATGGGTGATTGGTTCTGCCCTTGTGAAGAGGACGACGAAAGAGGTGATGCTGAGAGTGGAGATTGTACTGGTTTGGAAGGGTGTGGTATGGTATATGGTGCCCCTGCAGGACTTGAACCCAATTGAGGGGAACCAGCCTGAGAGAAACCGGGGGACTGAGTGAGGTGGGCCTCTAAATGTGACTGTCTCTGTGGGGACCTTTTGGGAGTCCCATTACCCTCCGGGTGGACAAAACCTCCAGCACTACCTGCATGGTCATCACTTTCTTTACCAAGTATCTTCTCAATGTCAAGCTCTGGTAGAGAGGGATCAGGGTTCTTGGTGAGTTCATCCAAAATCTCCTGCAGTTCCTGTTCTACTGAAGGAGTGACTGAACTCCCATTTGGGTTAAAGTTATTTGCCAAGCCCCCTGAGCCTCCCCCACCCCCTGGTGTGGATCCAGGGCTAGAGTTTGGGGGTACGGAATATGGTGAACCCAAACCATTGTTGTTACTGTTCAGTCGATTACCTCCCAGAACACCTCCAATCCCAGAAGGGAATGGGGTCTGAGGGTAACTTGAACCCATGGACAGGGTGACATCCTCCAGACATAGTCGTTTGGCACCTCCTTGGGTCATAGACGTGTCAGAGACCCTGTTTAAAGATGAAGAACTCTCCGTGGCCCCAGTCAATTTCCTCTTTAGGGATCCTGGCAGCTGAGGAGACAAAAAAGATATGTTCATGTTACCACTGCAAGTCATCGTTAAATAATAATAGAACAAGATGATGGTGTGTGACAACATCCATAACTGCCTCAATCTGAACATTCATTCACATTTATCGAGTATATATTTAGCTCTATTGGCAGTGGCTTGATTGTGTTACCATGAGCAGACTGGTTTGTCACCACCCACAAATTGTCTGTGGGGATCTCAAGGCTCTATCATTCTAAACTCTCAGTATGAATGCCTTTCCAAAATGGGCTTTTTTGGTCCTGAGCCTTCCAAGGGCCCAGCTGTTGTCCAATGGTGCCAGAAGTGGGATCATTCAATAGACCGTTTCCATTAGTGCGTGGGTCAAAACCCTGCACGCCTTCTCCATTACCCCGTCCTCACAATTCTACCCCTCTGGAGAGCCCTCTTAGCGGATTAAAACTAAAGAGCCGCCAATCAAAAACCACTCATTGACATTCAGAACGAAGTTGTTTGCAAACTTGCAAATCACACAATATAAAGACAGAGGCTGGCATTTCTTCAGATGTGTTGCCCAAAGGAATTCCTATTATGGAAAGCAACAAAGCAAGCACTGAACGAAAGTTAAAATGCTGCTAGGCTCTAATGGTGTATTCATTTAACTTTAAATTATTTTTATAAAGTAAACAAGAAAAGGTGACAATAGCAGGTGAGAGTAACACATTTGTAGTGTAGTTTTTTTATAACCAAAGATGACCACCACGTAATTTAAGAGCTCAGTGGTAAGATAGCTGAAAAGCCAGCCTCGCAAATGTGAAACCCAGTGGAAAAAGAAATCCCATGCGTTCCATGCCAATTTTAACCTTACAGAAAGATTAAGAGTTAGAGAGAGAGAAAAAAGACAGAGACACATTCTTGTTTAAATAAATAATTTATGTAACATTCCAGCTACAGAACAATGTAGAGTATTTTTACTTTTGCATTCATGTTTCTTCTGCTTCATTCTCTGTTTTATTAGGATTTTGACACTATTATGCATTTTTAAGCTTTTTCCTAGACTTACCAGTTACCATTACACAATCTGGCCTTATACGTATCATGAAGAAAAAAACATTGACATATATCTCTCTACACTGACTACATCTAAATACAATACATGAATATATAAACATTATTTGTTAAGTACAACACCTCACATTATTCTCAAAAACCTTAGTTGCAGACACAGTGATCCAACTTCCTACAAAAGCACTCCTTTCTCTTCCTTTACCTCCACCCCTTTTTATCTACAAGGTTTTCCACATAGATTCCTCTCCGGCTAGAACAATAGAACTCTGGAGACACACCACACCTTCTTCGGCATCGCCAAGCTGTCTGTGCAGTCCACCCTGCCCGTGTGTGTCTGTGTTTGAAACAGTGACGAAGAGGAAGAGTGTCTGTGCATATGTAACAGAATATGAATTAATGCAGCCTTCATTTTAGAGCCTAACACATACACACGCAATCCTCTCTCTAATGGATGCCAATTTCACCCCGAGTAAACACATCAATACAGACACATCGACTCTCTCTCTCCCTCTCTCTCTCTGTCTCTGCTGGAGGGAGGCCTTTCATTCGGTAGCGATCGGATTTGTCCCATTATGACTGACACAGCCATCTGTCAGTGCTGAGCGCTGGCAAAAGAGAGAAAGAAAGAGAGCAGTCCTATCATCCACACTGCTGTACATATTCTTCATAATTATAGCTGGTAAGGCATACATTAGAATGCATTGTTTAGAATCTCATTAAAGCTGCAGTGTATACACACAAAACCACACATACATACACAAACGTAGATTAGTAAGTAAGTGCAGTCTGTGTGCATATCTGTGCATGCAGATTTCATTGATTGGATAGATGGATTTGGTGGGTGTTCAATTAAAATAAAATGCCTAAACTGCTTCTGAGACATAACCACTAACAAAAAAAGAATTGTACTATGGCAATATCAATGTCTACTATGTTTAAAGGTGTGTACCATGATATTACCATGGTTTTTATTTAAGTATTTTTGGGGACCATGTAAACGCTTTGGTACTTAAATAGGATGATTTGATAGTCTATGCATAGTGCAAAAAAAGGTCTGCATCGGGTTATTTCTATGCAATGATATTTGTCTCCTAACTGTTTATGCTTTCTGGAACTGCCCATCAGCTCCACACACAGATTTCCATGACAGCTTCTATCAATCCACCTCTGCAACGGCTGATTATTCAACCGCGGTGTCCCTGTCAGTTCAATCAGCTAGAACGAATCATTCAGAAGCTTTCAGACTCTTTGCAGATGCCGACAAAGTTACTGAATCTTTAGCACTTTATTATTTGAATGATTAATTCAGTAAATTAAACCAAGTCAAAGGGATTGATTCAGAATCAGAAACAGCTTATTGCTAGGTGTGTAAACAAAACTGGTACACATACAAATACATCAATAAACAGACCTGGGTATTACAGGTTACATGTCAAAATTTGTAGTCTGTAACGTAATCTCTAAATTACACATTTTTGGTGATGTAATTGGACTACTTTTGGATTACATTTAGATTACTTTTGACTTGAATCTTATTTGATGTTACATAGATTGAAGCAGCATCTTTTTAATGTACAGTACAGACAAAATAATAAGACTCATATAACTTGTTGTTAGTGTTGACTCTGATAGTAACACTGAATAGTTTTTCCATGAGTTTCCTTAAAATTGAAAGGGTATCTATTAGGGGCAGGGGCGTCGCAAGTTGGGGGAAAAGGGCGAGTACATAGAGCCTTGGCATGTGAGGGGCCTTGAAGTTCCTGAAATTATATTTATTATTATTTTACAATTGTGAGCCTATACTGCACGTCTGTGCAACTTCTATGTTCTCCGCTAATTTTGACAAGCTTTGGCAGACGTCTGCTTCACGGACAAGCTACGCATAAATAAAATAATCGATGCCTTGCATAATCGCAGCCAGCTCGATTACAGCAGGATTTAGTGGTAACCGCAATTAATCGTGCACATGTCTACAGCGAACTGCATGATAGGCTGTATGAGTAAAGTTGAATGGACTCACATCCCTGCTGAAAGCATTCTGTTATCACTCCGCAAGAGATCCGTGTACTCCGCTCCGGGTTTTCCATTTCCTGCTCACAGTCTGCGTTCACGGACTCCGCTCACAGCACAGCAGATGATGGATAGTCTCATCAACAGGTAGATGAAGTACAATACACTTTACAGCTAGTGCTTGATCTGATAAAAGTAGTATTTGGGTAGTTTGTTTTTAGTATTTGTGTCGGAAATTTGTGTCGGTATTGTTTCTGATGCAGTGGCAGGAAGCCTGCTTAAATGATTGAAATTGATCTTGGAGGTCTAAATTAACATCAAATTCACTGTTCTTAGTCTTCACAAAAATTGGGCAGGAGACTGTGAGAGTTATATTCAGCAGACAACCCAAAAAATAGTTGGAATTGAATATACAGGGCAGGCTGCTAACTTTTAAAACAATCACTTTAAAACAATGTACACCGGACTACGGAGTGCGTATTGAGATAAACTTTGGATATGTTGAGGCAGTTCTTCTGACATATTCATTTTATCCCTAATAATATATAAACATTCAATTAAAATAATAACACGCTAAAGTTAAAAAGGTCAATAAATATGTTAGTAATAAAAATATGTGGTAGTGTATTTAAGCCCTTTTACTTTTAATTAAAATTGATATAAGAGGGGAGCCATTGTTTCTTGACATGCTCGACTTGGCATTACACTTTTTAAGAAATATTAATTGGCAATCTCAGTTACAGTCATGAAGATTTCTCGTCAAGGTATTGTTATATCAGCACGATGGAGTTTGATGGTGAAATTAGTTTTGAAGATGCCCTGCCACTTTTGAATCATATAATTCACAAAAATAGATTAATTTATTATAAATTATCAAAATGCACCTATTTTGCATTTTTTATTTTCTGTTGAATAAAATACTTTTTTTCATATATTTCATCACTGAGGAATACTTAAAAATAGGGTAAAATCTTGTTCTTGTGAACCCAAGCTTGTGTCTCGTCTCATTTCGTGGGATAACTGTCTCGTCACACCCATAGTGTCTATACATCCAGCCATCAAATGCTGAGTGCCACTTCATTTTGCATCACTGTGCGATTGTAAACCCCTCCCCTCTCTCCCGGAAAAAGCTTGAAGAATCACAAACATATGTAAAAGGTAGGTATGTTTATTATAAAAAAAATGAATTTTTAAATAAAAAAAGAAAAAAAAGAAGGGAAAATCACTGAACTGTAAACAACTTACTGCCATTCTGTGAATAATATGTAATCATGTTATCCATAAAAAAGTAACTGTAGATGTAGTTTACTCTAACTACAAGTACTTGATTTTTGGAATCTGATTACGTAATCCAGATTACATGTAATCCGTAACTACCCAGCTCAGTCAATAAATATAATAATACAATGAAAAAATAAAGCACATTAAAAAAGCATAAAGACCAAAACAGAAAAAACATTAATTACAAGTTAGTTTAAGGTTATCTGAGGAATGGCTAAAAGGAAGATTAGAAGAAAGCTGCTTCCTCCCAAGTTTCACTGTACAAAGAGGGTAACTAAGGACAGCCCCTCCTGTTTCAGAACACAGGATGAAGACTTTGTGTGTGAGAGAGAGAAAGGGGGAGATAGACAGAGCAGGGCAGAGAAAGGGTCTTTGCCAAAAGAAACAGAAATTGGAGTCACTTTTCGAGAGTTTCGTCTTGAAGACCAACGCAAGCACGCCTAATGTGTGCATATTGTCAGATGTAATATATGAAGATATGCAGACGACCTCTCATACATTCACAAAGACACACAACTTTAAAAGAGGTGCCGAGTTAGATACATGTACTTAACCTGCTTGAATCAGGGGGCGCCTGTGGGGCTCCTGACCTGGATTTGGGTGTTTTAAAACCATTTGTGAAGCCTTCTGTAAAAAACTTGGGTGTTTTAATGGATAATGATTTTAAACTGGACAAACAGATTAATCTGGTAATTAAATCTAGTTTTTCCAGCTGAGGCAACTTTCTAAGGTTAAATCTTTTCTGTCTCTTAAAGATTTTGAAAGGATTATTCACATTTTTATTTCGTCCCGTCTTGACTACTGCAATGGACTTTATGTAGGCATTAGCCAGGCCTCACCAGACTGCAGAGGGTTCAGAATGCTGCAGCCTGTTTGCTAACGGGAACACAAAAGTGGGAACACATTACTCCCATTTGGCCTCTCTTCATTGGCTTCCTGTTCGGTTCAGAATTGATTTTAAGATTCTTATTTTGGTTTTTAAATCATTAAATGGTCTGGCACCGTCATATCTGTCAAAGTTAATACAGTCTCACGCTCCGTCGAGGGGACTTAGGTCCGCCGACCATTCATTGTTGATTGTCCCCCGTGTAAGATTAAAGAATAGAGGTGACCGTGCGTTTGCAGTGGCGGGGCCTAAACTTTGGAATAATCTGCCTTTACATGTTAGAAAGTCCAAAACACTCACTATTTTCAAGTCCAGTTCCCTGTGGAGACATCAAATACTAACAGCAGCAACATGAAATGTATAGTGCACATATACACACTACTAATGTAGTTACACCGCACAGTGCAAGACATTACATGCAATAGAGTGCAAGTACAATGTAATACACATGTAAAAATGAATTAGCTACCAAGTGGATTTTTATGACATGAGATGTTCAAACGATGGATGTTGTAAGGCTATAAAAGCAAGGAGAAAGAAGATTCCTCTCTTCTGAATTAGCCATCTCCAAGAAATCAGTGTGCTTGTTTGACCGGGAGGGGGAAGGAAAACAAGTGATTTGTCCGGGAAAGGAAACAAGTTTGGCCACAAACTAACAAGAAAGCAAACACACAAGCGTACACGCACTGAAACCCGCATACATGTGGAGGTACTGCTGAGATTAAAAGAGCATGCTTCTTCATTTATCTCTTTTCCCGCTGCATTCTTTCTGTCTTTCGCTGTCTCCCTCCCTCCTCCCCCGTGGCATGTAATGGTATGCCAATCATCATTACGTTTTCCATTGTTGTGCCCTTAATTACCGCTGCCTCTGCGATGGCACTGTCATCTAGATATGCTAATAAACAAAGAATAGCCCGCCAGCCATGCGCCACTGTGTGTGTGTGACCGCGTGTCTGTGTCTTAGTTTTTTTATGCTCAGCTCTGGTGATAGTTTGTCTTTGAGTGTCTTCTCCAGCACTAATGCAATCATGGTCATCTTGTATATTCACAACAGTATGACCTTGCTACTATGCATTTGCTCAGAGGATTTAAATACATTTTTCTTACTATTAATAGGGATTTAGACTCAAGAGCATGTCACCAATTATACTGAATATTCGCTCTCTCTCGATCAAATGACATCTGATTTAGCCTAAAATATTCAGCCCTTAAGAAATGTATCAATGCTTTGAAGAGCATCAGCTTGAGATACTTATTCAATCAATAAAACTATAGCTCTAATAGGCTTTATTAAAAAACTGAGGTCTGGACACACAAAGCCGTAAATATAAAAGAGACTGATTAGCAGTGAATCGAAACAAAGAAAAATGAATCAATCAATTCTCTTTTGAAAAAGGACAATAAAGAATATTTTGTCTACTCCTTTTAAAAGAAAAGCTAAATCTGCTCAATAGAAAAGTAAAGCCTGCGTTCAGGATTCACCAAATCAGTCTAGACTTTCTAAATTGAGATATATCTTAACACATATTGTTCATTGCATATATTCTTGGCAACTCTTACTGTACATAATTGAACTAGCATCCTTTTTATTTTTCTGACCAAATAATAAAAGATTCATATGGTGAAAGATCAAATATTGGCTAGAAAAGAAAACGGGCTAAGAGATTTAATCGAGAATTCAAATAGAATGGATGTAATTGCTAGTGTTTATGCGCTCTTTATTATTACAAAAGTTTCTAATAGAAATTCCTTATAAGTACTTATTAACATTCTCATTTAGCAGACATTTTCTTACCCATAGAGACTTAAGCACATTTATTGCAGGGTCCCTTCCCTCAGGAGCAGCCCGAGGTTAAGTGTCTTGCTCAAGGGCAAAGTGGAGATAGGGAATCCCTATAATTCTACAGTTCATGAACTGCTAACCATCCGATTACTAGATCTTCAATCCCCATAATGTGCTACTGCCAACAATGGTGTTAAAACCACAATTAGAAAGTAATAATTGTGTGGATAATTGAATAAGAAGTTAAACTGATCACTGATTTCAGTTCAGTCCTTTATCTTAAATATAATCTATATACAGTGCGAGCGATTGTCACTATATGATTAAAAATGATGCTATATTATGAAAATTGTTTGATAGGTTTCATATTTGTAGTATAAATGTAAGAAGTGGTCATTTATCATGTCCATCTATATTGCAAGTTAATTTTATCTGTTCATTATTCATTTAAATCTATCTATAATCTACGACATCTATGGACTCTATCTGTGGATAATAAGACACCACATCGTCCAACAAATGACATACATCGTATGTATGTACATCAATGTATATACATCCTATATTGCGTAATGTAATGCTATTTTTTAATCCATCAACCATTTAATGTAGCTCACACCCACATACACAGTACGTCTTAAAAATAATAAAATAAGTCTAAAAACAGAACATTTATCCACTAACTCCTGTTATAGACCTGTATACAATCTAAAAATACAACAAACCCTCAATACTGCAACTTGATATTCATTACTTGTGACAACAGTCGGTCTACGGGTCACATTGACTGTATGACCGAATCAATCTCTCCTCATTGGACCTATTTGTCATTCACTTGCACCAACGAGAAAGCAGTCAATGTCTACATATTACAGGGCTCCAATGAGCTCAGCGCGACATATTTGAGAAGAGCTTTTTTGATGTGGTTTGTCCCTTTGTTTCTCATCAGGATGAAGAGATAAGTGATGTTTACACAGCGGTGACACTTTTACTCTGAGTCAGCGCTTGTTTTTCTTTCCTTTCTCGATAATCGCTCTCATAATCGTAAGTGTAAATGTTTGTTTCTGCGGTTTTAGGATTTTGTTCCGGTTTTGATTTCAGTAAATGACGAGTAACAAGCACAAGAGAGCGATCAGAGTGAGGGAATACCCTAATACACTTTCCACTCTCTCTTTCTCTCCACCAGAATATGAAAAAATGTTTCACTTGTTTTCCTGTAAAAATATCTAAACATAGACATACTTTAAACAATAAATTGAAGCGAGATACGAGGTTTGTTTGAAAGGTTGAGAATGTGAATATGAGTGCATGTTCTCTTTTAGCACTAGGTTTTTAAATTAAGTTTTAGCACAAATGAACAAGTGAAAGAAAAATCTGTGTGTGCCACAACAGAAAAAAACACTTAAATAAGAAAAAATAAGCCTTAATATCTCACACCCTTTTGCTCATAAGGTAAATGTTTCCAATATTTGTTTCAATATTTTGTAGAGAACAAGACAAAGAAATCCTCATTAAGAAAATGATTTTTGCAGTATATACTAGCACAAAAGCATGCTGCTCCATCTGTTCGCTTTACATGATTATTCTGTAAGAAAACCGGAATTGTGACTTAGTTCAATTATTGATACAGAATAACAATCACAGAGCCAGAGAGATGAACAAATCCTAGCATACACACACAAACAGACTCAGAGTGCCCGAAGGTCTGAGCGCTCTGTGCTGCGTTCAATGAATGTCAATGAACTTGCAAGGAGAGAGAGAGAGAGAGAGAGAGAGAGAGAGATAGATGCACAGCCTTTTCATAGCGAAAGATAAACGCAGGACAAAGACAAAAGGAAACTGAGAGAAAAGAAACGCAAGACAGTGTGTCTTTGTTTGGATGTGTGTGGAGGCACATCTGTGTTCATGCAGATAGGAAGTGTTCATTCAGTGGTTTTTACTGCATTTATAGCTATTTGTAGTCATTTTGACCAGACGCAGTCTTCCTCTGCCCGTTTTAATGTACATCCAAGCACTTTTATGAATAAATCAGGAGATAGATGGAGTGAGTGTGAGAAAGTGTGTGGCTATATATAAGAGCAGCTGCAGGGTAGGGCTAATTTAGCAGCTCCGCTAGTCTCGCTGGACATTCCTGCATCAAAGCACCAGTAACAAACACATGTTCAGTCTATTGAATTCCTGTTTTTTACTGAGGAATGTGACATTGACCACACATGAACGTGCGTAACTATAGCCGTTTACTTATAGATACTGTGGCAGAGTGAAAAATGGACATTACCGACATACGGTTGTGTCTGAAAACAGATTAATGCTGGTATTGGAGGTGGGAAGGCATCACGGCACATCCAAATCTAATGGTGTCAAAACATCTCCATAAAAGAGAAACTTTTGTTTGGTTGCTTTTTTTATGGCAGCTTGGATATATTTTTCACCAGGAATGATATCCTGTGCGGTGAAAGTAACTTTTTCATGCAAAAAATGACACTAGGAAAAACACATTTTAGTTGCTACATTTTTACAACGTTTTACAACGTCGAACCCCGTACATCGATCCTGTAAAACACAAAAGAAGATATTTTGTTCTTCAAAAGATTTTCTTATGTGTTCTACAGAGGAATTAAAGTCATACAGGTTTGGAATGACACGAGGATGAGAAAATAATTGACATTTTTGGATAAGATGTGCCTTTATAATTATTATAAGCTCCTTTTGATGAAATAACAGTTTTTGTGATCAATTGCAATTGCCACAGACAGAAAATGCATGTACAGTGATACAAAAGATTTGTATCAATATTGAAGATCAATATTGAGAAATACATCTTAATCTATTTTCTTTATGTTCTCTAAAAGGCTTGGTGCCGACTTTAACCCTCTGACATTTTCACCTTGTGACCCCATGATCCAAAAAACTCTCTCCCTGCCTGAGCAGTTATGTTTCAGCCTCTCTCTTTCTCTCGAACTCGCACAAACACACAATCACAGTTTATCCCCAGAGCAGGAGAGAAGGAGCAAATAGACTGTAGAAAGATACTCATTTTTTTGTGTCTTCCCAGATAAGAAAAGGCTTAGAGAGAATCGACTCTTTAAATCTTCAGAATCTAGTCTCAAAAACACACAAAGGAGAGAGAGAAAGAGAGGGAGGGAGAGGGAAGAACAGAGGGAGTGAACAGATACTGTATTCATTTCACACTTGTCAGCTGCGAGAGCAGAATCAAAATGAATACAAGGCTGAATAAAGAATGACAGACAATCTGAAAGGAGAGAGAGAGACAGAGAGAGAGAGAGAGAGAGAGAGAGAGAGAGAGAGAGAGAGAGAGAGAGAGAGAGAGAGAGAGAGGAGGGCAGAGTGATGTTCCTGTATGAACAGTAACACACTCTTCTAAGATAATAAGCAACCCAGTATTCATATTCAGCAGTTAACCATTTTTGTAGAGACCATTAATGTAGAGTTTACATTTTTCAACATTCATGGATTTGGCAGCCGTTTTTATCCACAGTGCCAAACAGTGCATCAGTTTGTGTGTTTCCCATGAAAAGAACCCACGATTATGGAGTTACTAGCACCATGCTCGATGAATTAAGCAACAACCACACAAACATTTAAAGCAGTTTCTTATTTTGGGTCCTGTTGGGTCCCACAGTGTACATTTTAAAAGTTATTTAACACTCCTGATTCAAATGATCAAGCTAAGCCTTTAATTCCTTTATATGTCTTTATGTGTAGTTAAGAATTGGAGCACTTATACCTGAGCTGGAAAATATTGTGCTGCCCAATCCTTATCAAACAGGCTCTCTGCAAAGTTTTCATTATATTATGTCAGATTCACAAGCTTGGCTTGGATTCTTCAGAAAGACATGCAGAGCAGCAGGTGTGCACACATCCAAAAATAGCACAAGCTTTCTCACACATCACGCTTATCATTAGTTCTTCTGGCCACCATTTAACAATAAATATTATTTATTAAGCTGCATATACACAATGAGCATTTTCCATCAAATAGTTTTCCTTATTCACCAAATGTGTGAAAACAATAACAAACACGCAAAACCAAACAGTAAAAACATTGGATGCGTCACGGGTCATGAACTTCAGAACCCCATAATGAGCTTCTACACCAAACGCTCTCATTCACAAATGGCATTTAATGTATTCACAGGCATACAACGGAGCCTTCTTTTGGTGATGGTCAGTGTGTGTGTGTGTGTGTGTGTGTGTGTGTGTGTGTGTGTGTGCGTATACCCAGCTGCTTTACTGTAAGCCCGGCCCTAAGGGAAGGCCCCTTGAGTGTGAGTGCCCGCCCCTAGCTCCATCCCTCAATGGCTAACTCTCTCTCTCTCTCTCTCTCTCTCTCAGTCTTTCTTGCTCGCTCTCGCTCTCTCTCTTCCTGCAGTAATGGTTTAAAGGCAGATTACAGAGCCTCTGAGGGCTGAATGGAAGAGTAATAAAATAAATGGCTTTGTAAATGCCCTTCCCCCACAGACAGCAGACCACTGCTGAACTCGATGGTACGGAGACAAACTGGGCAATATTGAGCACACAAATACATGCACGAGTCTCTTTCTTGTATACTTGTTTTCTCGTGCTCTTTTCCTGTAAGTCAGTGGTTAGAGCGTGGCGCTAGCCGCGTAAAGGTCATGGGTTTGATCCCAGGGATTGCGCATACTCAGAAACAATGCAATGTAAGTCGCTTTGGATAAAAGCATCTGCCAAGTGTGTAAATGTAAATATACACTTTCTGTTTACCCCTGTCTATAATCGTCTTGTATTACAATTGTTATTTAATTTATCTGTTCAAATAGAACTGCTCGAGCTCCACACTAACAGTAAGTAACAAAAGGAGCTTCAATGTTGTTTTCTATATGTACCAAAGTAATACCGTGGTATTATGTAGTGCATTACTTTGAAGTACCTGTATAACATCAAGGTCACTGCTTTATTTTCCAAAGAATCCATTTATGGAAGACCTAGATCTTTGCTTTATAAAGATCTGAATATCTCCAAACAGATATTTCACAAACAGACATACACTGTGTTATTGTTATTTCATTTTTGACACTTTGGAAGGTTAACGTGTCTTGGACATATATATAAAAGTCTCAGCTATTGTTACTTGGGAAAAATGAGGTGCATATCAGTTTCAAAAATGAAGAAGGCTTTTCCACATGTCATGATGTAAGTATAGGGTGGATTGGCTTGACCCGAGGAAATTCCCTTTTACAAAGACTTCATTCATGTCCGTGAAACATTATAAAGCAGGGTGTGCATTGTATCACTCTCAGACAACAAAGTACAAACAGGTACACAACTGCATACACGAACACATGCCCAAACAATACCATGTAAACATATACAGACGCTGAAAATATAGACCTATTTACACTTTTACCATGAGTCACTTTCCGGGACTTTTGAGGGGAAAAAGGAGAGAGAGAGTAAGCGAGAGTGAGAGCAGTTAACTGTACACCAAAAAATTTCCAGACATAATAATTTGCATAATTTTGTTTTCTTTTTCTTCTATAATCACTCAAACACACACGCTTTTAAAAATGAAGGTGCTGCAAATCGTTCTTCACAGAGGTGCCATAGAAGGACCATTTTTTGTTCCCCAAAGAGCCATTCACTCAAAGGTTATCAGAAGAACTATTACTTTCTTAACATTTCATTGTTTGAAGAACAACATAAAGGTTCTTTATGGAACCATAAAATCAAAAATTGTTCTTCTATGGCAGTTAAACACCATACATTTAAAGAGTCTACAGTAAGTTCACGTTAAACCCCTCTGTGTTTGATCAACTATCATCCATCAAGTGTCATGCTTCTAATCGGTACTAGGGTTGTCTGCTTCATTTGGGACAGGTCCCATGTTTAGCCGCTAATAGCTTCTACAATGCTGCCACTCGCTCTGAAGTTGCATAAACACGCTAACCTGAACTAACCTGCAATGAGCCAATTACAGTGTCGGTGCGTGTGCGTGTCCAGAACAGGTGTACATCTGGCTTAATCTCCTGTGTGGTTGAAACCAGCGTCATGCCGTGATCAAAAGACAGCATTGAAATAAGGGTAAAAAGACTTTCTCTATCTCTCTCAGACAAGCTTGAGCACACGCTCATTTGCTGCATGACTGAAAAAAGGACAGAGATATTGCCAAGAAGTGAAAAGGCAGCGGGTGAGAGAGAAAGACAGAGACGCCAAGACTGAGTGTCTTTTGTTTGATGAGGTCCCACCTGCAGCTCTAAGGCCACTGAGACACAGCTGTTCTCTCTTTCCCCTTCCTCTCTTACTTTTTACCCATCGTCCCATGCTCCAGCTCTTGCTCCATTCTAGCGTTTGAGACCAGACTTTGGAGATTGTCCCATTTCTGAATGTCAGTATTCATTGCATTTATTTCTTTAGATTCTAATATGAATATAGACCATCACTTGAACCGAGATATTTCACAGAATTCCAAAAAACGCAATGTAATCCACAAAACGCAATGTAATCCACATGTGAACAAAAAACCGATACAGAAATATTTCTTTTCAATCTTTTGTCTCATCTAGCATTGGAGGAGTTAGCGCAGGACTTGACAAGGTAAATCAGAAGTAAAGTTAAACCGAGGTTACATCATGGCAGGTTTGTATCAGTAGACTTTCACACTACTCTGAGGAGAGAGGGAGGTGACGCAAGTCGGCCCCCAAGTGCGTCAAGTGTGCCAAGACTATCAGCAGTCTCCTTCACTTCTGTGTGAGGACCTGAAGTCTGTTTACAATGGATTATGCTGTTCTGTGTGTGTGTGTGTGTGTGTGTGTGTGTGTGTGTGTGTGTGTGTGTGTGTGTGTGAGAGAGAGAGAGAGAGAGAGAGAGAGAGAGAGAGAGGGGGGGGGGAGAGGGAGAGAGAGTGTACATGAATAAGTGTTGCTGTGGCAGAATGGAGAACATCATAGTAACAGCAGATGCAGACGTGTCCTCACGTCCTCATGACCTCCTTACAAACACATTCACATATACAAACACACACCGACACACACTGTTCCCATCTGTTCCGACCTTCCCAAAGTTCTGGTCATTTGTGATGTCACAGCCTTCAACACAGTTTATCTTAGTCAATCTGGGTTTATATGTCAATGAGAAAAAGCACAGAAACCCAACTGCAGTGCTGTATTGATACTATATGGCTATAGTTGGTCAGAGTTATCATGTCAACAAATCGTTTAACAATGCAGTGCTGAAAAAATATAGATTTTGTATTGAAAATACCCTTTTAACGTAATTGGTCATCTGTAGCGTGCAGGATGTAGATGATGTAGGCTAAGATTCCATTCATTACAGTGATAGTTCACCCAAAAATGAAAATTCTGTCATCATTTAATCACTCTCAAATTGTTTCAAACCTGTATAAATGTTGTTCTGCTGAACAGAAAAAAAGAAATTTGGAAGAATGTTCGTAAGCAAACAGTTCTGGGGCACTATTGACTACTATAGCAGGAAAAAACTACTATGGTAGTCAATGGTGCCCCCAAACTGCGAAGTTTCCCACATTCTTAAAAATATCTTCTTTAATGTTCAACAGAAAAAAAAATCATTCATACAGGTTTGAAATGAATGATGACAGAATTTTCATTTTTGGGTAAACTGTTCCTTTAATACAAAGTAAAGTTAAAATGAATTATAAAGACATTTAAGATTATACAAGATAATACAAAGGAAATACTTTTTTTTTAAATATCATCTCTACGAAAAACAAATATTGTCTATTTGTATTTAAAACAGTGTAGTCCATCGAACAACTATGTTTGCATAAGGTATGATGACCATTAGGTTTATATGAACAAGCTTTATCACCTGAAGTGATACGAATGCACAAAGAAATAAAATGTTCTATAAATATTTATTCAATATTCTACGACAAAAAATCACCACAAATCAAAATCTTATTATATCAACAGACCCGATTTTTGTGAAGCTGTGTCAAGTAATCATGAACAACTGGAAAAGTCATGGAAATCTTTAGCTGTAAAGTTGTGGGAACATTTCTTAAGTTCATGCTGTGTTCACTTCACCTCACTGGGCATATTTATCCCAGACACTCAAGATTTCCAGCTCAACACGTTGTACTGCGTGTGCGTAGAGGTAACACTCGGCTCAAGAGTAGATTTTCCTGAGAGACAAATCAAACACACGCACGATCTCAACGCCTCTTACAGGAACCTGGATACACATTAACAGATACAAGAGCACATACAAAGAGAACACACCCGCTAAATAAACACACAATCTGCTTGCTTCGCTCATGCAAACATGTACAGTGTGTCCTGATCAGTGATGTGCCGTAGCACCACAGTGTGTATGAATCTGTGTGTGTGATTGTTTTTGACAAGCAAAAGAGATGAGAGGTGGAGACTGTGTGTGTGTGAGTCGGGGGCGGTAGTGATTTGGAAATAGGTCAGCTTAAGCTGGGTTTAGTGGCACTAGGCCCAGCTCAAGCAGAGAAGAGCCTTGGGGCACGAACACGCACACACAGCGTTCTGTTAGAAAAGACAAAGACATATAGGCATATTTCGTTCAATCTGTTCAATGATACACAAAAGAATGCATTTGCATGCACAAATACACACAAAAACTTTGCCAGAGCCATTTAATTCTAAAATGCAATTATAATTATGCCGTCTCTATTATACGATGCACTAGCAGCCATGTTACAGGCCACTAAACACAAAATAGTCACAAACGCCTACACAACCATAAACACACACACAAACTCCCAATTAGCAGTGCATGGTCAGTCGTCTGATAGTGAGGAAAATAACACTAATAAGCTTCACCTCACTGTGACATTAACACAACCTGCTGTCTCGCATCACACACACATTCGAGCTCTACCTTGTAAGCACACGCCTATAAATCAACAAGATAGTTATATAGACAATCATGAAAACACATCACTACACAGTAACACACTCACTAAACACCAAACATCTTTATTCCCTACAAACATTAACCAAAGTAACCACATATAATCGAAAGATGAAAACACTCAGTCCATGAGAGCTTACAGAAAAGAATAAAAACACAGTGAGAGTCTATGAGGAGAAGAAGAGCTGGAAAGAGTGGAGCAGATGAACAGAGAGATGATAAATGAGGGGAAGTAGTGAAGGATGGAGAAAAAAAAGAGGAAGTGCTAGTATCTGTTGTACCAGTTGCCCTTATACCATTACTGAGGGGATCTCCCAACGGACACACACACACACACACACAGTGTCAAACAAAGGACAACAGAACAACGAGTTAGAAAAAAGACAGAGAGGGAGAGTGAGTGAAAGAGAGAGGGGGGGGGGG